>NC_061862.1:114953394-114984934 GCF_907164915.1 Impatiens glandulifera | reverse complement strand
AAGAGACATCCATACATCAAACGATATAACCGTTTCGTTCACCATTGCAGAGATGGAATCACCAACCATGGTCGCCGATTTGAAGAACTCTCGAACTTTCTTCTTAAAGAAAATAAACGGGCCACCGAGATACTTTCCAAGGCCGGAATACTCTAAGGATCGGAACATGTCAACCACTTCCTATTGATCGAAATCATACACCGAGGCGAAATCTACCTACAGAGTGTAGTGACCAAGGGTAATCTTTTTGTTAGCCATTTGAGGGAAGATGAACAAACTTAAGATGAACAAGATTCTTAAGAGAGAAGTTTAGAGAAATCTAGGGTTCTTGAGAGATTTATGAGGGTAAACGTTTCAATCGCATGCAATATGTCCTTAAATAGACTTCGAATAGTCGCATGGCTTAACCGTCAATTTTTATAAAGGTAGGACCCACTAATTAATGTTAGACGTCTTTTCTCACAGAATGTCATCATTAATTTAGGGGTATATCAGTCTCTCTCTTTTAACTTGAAATACATGTGTCTTCATGTTATTTGAAAGTGATTGTTTTAATGTTTGAGCGAGAAAAAATAGATGACACCGCATAAGACAACTATCCTTGATCAGTTTTGAAAAAGAAGCGTCTAATAGAACACGTAATTAGACGTTTTTATTACTTCTACAATCCGTATGATCTAAGCGCCTATTAGACGCATGAGTCTATTAGACGCAGGCGTTTAATCACGTGTCTTATAGATGTCTAAACGTCTATTAGACGTCGACGTCTATTTACGCATGAACATCACGTATTAGACGTGTGTTTGGTTAGACGTGAGCGTCTAATTTCTCTTGTCTTATTAACGTCTAAACGTCTATTAGACTTCAACGTCTAACCGCGCAGGTTATTAACCAAGACAATTTAACTTAGAGACATAGAGTGTGTAAGTAAGAGCACGTTTAAGTACTTGCTTTTTCTTTTAGAGGACCTTGTCTAATTGACCGATTAAGGCTTTAGTCTGTGTGCATATTTATTTATACAATAAATTTCCCTCTCAATTTATGCATGTATAAAAATAATAAATAAATATTTTGAGGTCCTTAAGACCAAAAATATTTTAAGACAGAAAACAATTAGTCCTTAGGAGTGGTAAGGGCCACTGTTGATCTTCTAGAGCATGTACTCAGAAGAGTATGCTCCAATCTTCTTTCTTGCAGTTTCCCTATATCACCTCAGATTCCTGAGCTTCTTCTTCTTCTTCTTCTTCTTCTTCTTCTTCTTCTCTTTCCATGAAGCAAGAAACCTCGTCATCATCACTGTCGTTGGATGAAGAATCATAATCACTATAGTTTCGTTTATTCTCCCTGTCGCCTACCAAAAGAGCCTTCAACTCCTTTTCTCCGTCCTTCTTCTTCTCAACGCGCTTCGACTTTCGAAATTCCGATTGGTAATGACCTAAAATAACATAGTTAAAACACTTAACATTAGATTTAGATTTCTTATTTTCATTGGTATTTGATGAGCTTGAGTTAGAATTGCTCTTCTTCATGAAGTTGCCGAACTTCTTCACGAAGAGAGACAGAGCGTCGCTGTTGAGCTGCTGAGCAGCTGTCTTCACATCACCAAGGATTTGGTAATGATGGTGGATGATGGTTGATCTTCTTCAATCCTTGAGTTCAACTCGAACTCATAGGCCTTGAGATCAGCAAACAGATCGAAGAGCCCGATCTTGTTGAGGTATTTGGATTCCCTCATTGCCATCGTCTTTATGTCCCATGCCTTTGGTAAAGCTCGCATAACCTTGATAGCAATCTCCCTATTGCTGTAGGTCTTTCCAAGAATGGATAGGGTGGAGATAACCTTGCTGAACTTTGCGTCAAACTCAATCATTGTTTCTCTAGGACGCATTTTAAAGCTGTCGAACTGCTGATCTCCTTGGCTGTTTCACACTCGATGATGTAGTTGAATATGCTATCATCAAGAGATCTGTATAGAACGTCCAATGCCATGTTGTTGAGGTTGTTCCTCCTCTTATCTTTGCTGGTCCATTCGGATTTCTCCTTTTCAATCTTGGTGGGACCATCTATGATAACACTCCACATGTCATCATGAAGACAGGAAATATGAGCACAGACTCTCTTCTTCTACACAATATAGTTTTCTTTTGAGAACGTAGGGATTACGGTAGCACTGACATCTTTGGATATGATCAAAATTTTTGAAGATAGCTTGAGAATAGAAACATGGCTCTGATACCAATTGATAGGATCAGTGTAATCAATAAACACGGGGGTCTAAATATTGATGACAACTTCTAGAAAACGGTTTGATAGAAATACTGTTAGGGATTAATATCACTTTCTATTCTTCGCAAACCCTTGCAAACTCTTGAAACGATTCAAGTGCGGAAATGTTTGCTCAGGTTTGAAGCTACGAACCAATGAGAGAAGGAAAAACAGAATGTAAAAGACACAGCAAGTTGTTTATGGATGTTCGGAGAAAACTCTCATACGTCACCCCTTCTTCCAACCACCGGAAGGATTCACTATACTTCTTTGAATCAAATATAGTTTACTTGCTAGCTAACTGTTGAACAGAATAGGCTCTGTTCAACTTACAATATGTTTAAGAATATCAATCAGCTAGACATATTTTGATTCTCTCTTGAACTTGAAGATGTATAGATCAGAAAGTGCAAGAGTGTAAGATTGATAACAAGTAAGGCTTATGAAATCAGTAAGACTGATACGCTTGTAAAAACTTGTTACTCTCTCTCTGGTACGTCGACTGTTGTCCTTGAGGATATATATATAGAAGACAAACACCAACGGTCGAATCTTATAGATGGACACGTGGCAAGCGCCCATTGGAAAGCCTCCATAGTACAAGAGTACAACAGGCTCTGTGCACAAGGATTGTGGCCGTACCGAACTGGAAGTGCGCCATATATTCTTTTGGAACTGTCCTTTACTGAACAAGTAGTGGGAAGAATATTCGCGTACGTGACATTCTTTCATTTGATATAAATAGCGGGCATACCGGTCTGCACTGGTGAGTGGAACAAGAGTAGCGTACAACTAGTTGATCGTGGGTAGACGGATGCTAACTTCAAGCAGCTACTGAAGCGAGGCATTAGACGTTCTCCATTAGACTACTAAGTCTAAGGAAGTTAGATTCCCACGTCTAATAGAGAGATCCATTAGACTACCAAGTCTAGATTTAGACTGCACGTCTAACTATGTATCTGTTAGACTGCACGTCTAACTACATATCTGTTAGACTACACGTCTAACTACGTATCTGTTAAACTGCACGTCTAACTACGTATCTGTTAGACTGCCCGTCTAACTACGTATCTTTTAGACTGCACGTCTAACTACGTATCTATTAGACTGTACGTATAACTACGTATCTGTTAGACTACACATCTAACTACGTATTTGTTAGACTGCACGTCTAACTACGTATCTGTTACACTGCACGTCTAACTACGTATCTGTTAGACTGCACGTCTAACTACGTATCTGTTAGACTGCACGTTTAACTACGCATATGTTAGACTACACGTCTAACAAGCAACACGTCTAATTAGCCTGTTTCAATCCAAGTCAAACTTAGCATATTTAGATGCATATGCACAAAAACAATTAGACGACTTAACTTCATTCTTAATCAAAGTTTTACTAATAGATCATTAAATAACGTTAGTCAAAATAATTTGACCCAACACATCTACCCTGTTCATCCACCTTTCCTCCTTCCCTTGGTGAGAATGTTGAATTGGCTTATAGGGTGTCCCGGTCCAAAATTGAGATTGAGAGATAGGAGGAAGTTGTTGATTTGGAGGGCATAACCGATCCTCCCATGAGAAATCATGTTTTTCAGGCTATAAAAAATGATTGATGACCAATTGATTGAATGACCGCAACTTATAGCGGTCATCATGTCGAAAATTCTCCTCGTATAAAAGTGGGTTGATTCTTTGGCAAGGATGGTTCTGCCAATGACGTAGTTCAAGATTTGGATGTGACCGATTAGTCTAGATTTGACCCCGTGTGTTTCGACCGGAGTCATGGAGTTAGAGAAAAAGAAAGCCATCTCTTGATTGAAATCGTTTGAGGAAGGAGGGAAATCAGTGAAACCTTCAAATGGTAGCTCGAAGAACTAAGATAATAGTTCTTCGACAATGGAGATTGGTTGACCTTTCACCCGGGTCACTATTGCACCGTTAATGACTTCAGCATTTGAGAAGAACTCTACAACCTCTTCTTCAAGGATTACTTTGGATCCTTCAAGAAATTTGCGTAAGACAGAGGTCTCCAGATTCTCAAACACAAGCTCCCTAGTTTCTTGTCATCAATGGTCAGAACAGAATCGAAATCCACAATAAGGGATGATCTAGAGAAAGATAGAATCATTTTTGAGGAGAGGATTTTGAGAGGAGAGATACTTTAAGCTTTAAGAGAGAGAGAGAAGGTTTGAGTTTGTTGTGGTTTGCTCTTTGGATAAGTGGCTTGTTAAATAGAGGTTCAGTTGAAGTGCATTTAAGATCACATTGAATGAACAAGACTATCCGTTATGATACACCTTTTCACATTTTCCAAAACGATGCTTTTGAACATTGGAAAGGTGATAAGCTTTTGATAGAGAATCTCAAGAGAATGTGATGTAATTGACCGGTCAGGCGTAGCTGACTAGTCAAGTTTAATTGACTAGATTTGAAACGCCAAGATATCCATTTATTAACATTTTTGAATTTTGACCTAAAAACGACCGATTTATGAGAAGCGACTGCTTCTCCCTAAGAGTGTGCCCGGTATTTCAATTAAGACTGAAGATTATTTTAAAATAGAAGTTCAACAAAGACCGATATTTCATTTAAACTATATGACCGATACATGAAGCAAAATGATCGGATTTTTTAGAAAAAAATAATACATATTGAATCCTAAATCTACTAATTTGAAGATCCAGAATTTGACTCTTTTCTAATTCTAGCCTTCTCCACCCGGTCGATATATGCATGTAGGCGGTCCCTCGCGAGGAGTCGAGTTGGATAGAGAGGAACACCTTGACCAAGGAAGATGTCGATGTCAAAGAATAGACCGCATAACTGAAGAGCATATTCGGTCATCAATTTATCCGAAAAAATCATCTTTTTCAGATTGTTGAAGATGATCCTCGACCAATTGACAGGAGTTTCTTCATTGATGGAAACTATCAATTTAAAGGTTCTCTTGGAATAATATTGAGTGGACTCTTTCCCAAGGACATTCTTGTCGACAATCTCACTTAATATTTGAAACTCAGGCTGGAGGGATGCTTTTGCTCCATAAGTTTTAACCGGACTTAGGGAGTTAGAAAAGTGATGACGCATTTCATTTATGATTTCATTAGAGAAGGAGAGATCAGAGAACCCCACAGTGGGTAGTTCGCAGCTTCGTGCGAGATCTCTCTCACTAAAGACAAATTCCTGACCTTGAATAGTGACAAAGATAAGATCCTCACGAATCACTTGGGCGGTTTGAAAAAATTCAAGAATGATTCCGGTATTGATGGAGTACCGGTCTTTTAGGAAAGGTCTCAGGCCGGTTGCCTGAAGAGACCTGAACATGGCAGACACTTCATTGTCTTCACAGGATAAGGCTGACTCAAAGTCTACCAGAAGAGTATTGTTTGAGAGAGTGAGATAGATCTTTTGTTTGAGATGAATTGAAATAGAAGTATTCTTGGTGATTTGATTCTTACATTATCGATATTTAAATAGGATAGGATTTTGCTCATTGGAGTATATTGGGGATTGTTTAGGCCAATAAGAGTAAGATTTAGGATGGTCAAAGAAGCAAGCTATCTTTTTCATTTCCAAGAATATGATGTTTTAGTGATATGTCAGTCCCCCTCTTTGAACAATGATAGACATAGGTCTTCACGTTGTGTGAGGAATGACTATTTGTTTTTCATTAGAAAATATTCAGACAGATACTAATTAAATATTAGCCAGCTGTTCCGTTTTGAAATCTGAAATGAGACTGCCGAAATTTCCATGTAATGAGCCAATCAACTATTCATAAAATCGGTTTTAATGCGATAGGTTATTTGATCCTGAAGAAAAACCGCTTCCGCATATAGCCGAAAATTTTGTTGGGCGGTAGTTATTCATTTAGAAATAACTGATCGGTTTTACCGATTTACTTAAGTAGTTCAGTTTTGTACATTTCTTTTCAGTAGAATGATTTACCAGTTTCAAGAGGGACCAACCATCCGGTTTTATCTATATAATGGCTCGTTCCTTATAAAATGAATATTCGATCGTTTTTTGAAAAATACTTAGATTTAAAAAGACCGGCCGATTTAAATGTGGTGCCGAAAATATGTGATGTTTGAGAAGCGAAGACTTCTCTCTAAATGCATACCGGTGTTTCAAGGAATAATTTGACTACTATCAACAAGACCCAAAATAGTTCTGAAGTAAGAAAACTTAGCTTCCTGTAGTGGCTTGGTGAAGATGTCAACCACTTGTTGCTCAGTGGAAACATATTCCAGCCGAATATGTTTCTGCTGTACATGTTCTCTAATGAAGTGATGTCTGATATTAATATGCTTTATTCTAGAATGCAACACCGAATTATATGTGATAGTAATAGCACTTGTGTTGTCACACAAGATCGGTGATTCCTCGGCTATGATGCCGAAATCCCTTAGTTGCTGTTGGATCTAGAGGAGTTGATCACATCAGCTACCGACCGCAAGATACTTCGTCTCTACAATTAAAGTTGCAACTGATGTCTATTTCTTGCTATACCAAGAGATAAGCCAGTCACCAAGGAACTTGCATGTCCCACTTGTACTTTTTCTGTCTATCTTACATCCTGCGTAATCTTCATAAAAATAGCTTGTTTAATTGAAACTAGAATCCTTTGGATAACACAGTCTCACATTGATAAGAAAAATTAAGTAAGTTAATTTTCAAATAGGCCACACATTACGATTTTTGAATATTTATTCTAAATAATCAAAAAGGGAGAAATTGATAGAAAATAATTGTTATAACTTATGAAAAGTTTAATGAATAGATAAAACTAAGTTTAAATATATATGTTAAACCGCTAAGTTATATCAACTATATTAATTGGTTTAAATATAACAAGAAGCTGTTGTAGCATAGTGGTAAACACCCCTGGCTGTCACACAGATGACCAGGGATCAAATCTCATTAGTTGCAAATAATATTTAAAGTTTTGCTATTTCAGGGAAATTGAGCAAAATCCGTTTGGTTGGAAATATATATATCCTTTAAAGTTTTGCTATTTCAGGGAAAATTGAGCAAAATCCGTTCGGTTGGAAATATATATATCGTTCGGTTGTTTGACTTCGGTTTGAAATAAAGGCTCCGGTTGGTCAACCGGCTCGAAGCTTGGTCAACCGGTTCGGTCAGTAAAGTTCAGTCAACCGACTCAGAGTTCGGTCAACCGGATCGATCAACCGACACTTAATGTAGCATGGTCGGTCATAAATGAGTTCCGGTAATAAATGTTCCGGTTATTAAATGAGCCGCTCCAGTCATAAATGTTCTGGTTATCAAATGAGCCGCTTCAGTCATAAATATACTCCGGTTATTAAACAAGCAGCAAGTAGTTGTCAGGCAGGCTTATCCAAGATCTCTAGCAAATCTCTGAAATAGGCGGCCGGCTAAGTGCATGTCTACCATGTGTCCAAAATGCAAACCGGCTAAATGCATGTCTGCCATGTGTCCAAAATGCAAACCGGCTAAGTGCATGTCTGCCATGTGTCTAAATTGATCTTTCCAAGAGGGAAGGCGTGCAAGCCTCTTCTCTTGATCATTACCGGTTTCCAGCGGCCAATCTCCTGGAGAGAGAAAATATGACCGTTGTCATATTTTTCATATAAATAGAAGCCAAGGAAGAAATTTTGCCAAGAATCAAATTGACATTCAACAGTTCTGAAACAAGCAAGAGAGAGAAAGAAATCTAAATAGTTGTTTCATTTGTTGAAAGCATTATTGTTATATTGAGTTATTGTATTACATCATAGTGAGTGGTGTAACTGACGAGTAGCGATTAAGGCTCGTTCGGCATTGTGTGAGTGTTGTAACATTCAAGTTAGTGGAGATCCTTCTCATAATCTGAGAAGAAGGGGTGACGTAGGAGGGTTTGCTCCGAACATCCATAAAAAATCTTGTCTCGTGTCTTTTTCTTTATTTCCGGCTTACCTACTCAAAAAACCGAACTATCACTAACCTAAACATAATACTTAATCAAAACCGGTTCATCTATCCTCTTCAACCGATTCCTCATAAACATCATCCAGATCTTGTGTGTTGCTTCAAACTAAAATAGACATTTCTGCCCTTGAACCCGGTTCAAGAGTCTGTGACAGTTTGCGTAGTGTTAAGAGCGGCTTTAGTCTCTAACCAGACTATCACCAAATTGTGTGTTGTTGTAAGCGGTAACCCTTCTAAAACTGGAAACACCCCGGTCCTTCAAGGGCGTCCCCGATCCTAACAAGTGGTATCAGAGCGAGGTTCTTAACACTCAAGCAACCGAATACCATCATGTTTTTCATCAACGAGCCCCCCCATGTTATGCATCGAAGAATATGTTGATTGGAAGATACGGATGGAAGTGCATTTGGCCTCACAAGACGATGACATGTGGTATGTTATTACCGATGGCCCGATAAGGATTGATAAGCCAAGATACTAATGAACGACGGAAGATAAGAAGATGAATAACCTAGATAATGTTGCCAAAAACATTTTGTTCAAGTCGTTGGATAGAAACATGTTTAGTAAGATCAAGTTGTGCTCTTCTGCTAAAGAAATTTGGGAGAAGTTGATTCAACTATGTGAGGGTAGCGACCAAATAAAGGAGAACCGAAAAGAGGAGAAGGCTCTGATAGCTACTGAAATCAATAGCAAATGGGCCGATAGCGATTCAGACGACTCATCATCCAGCGACGGTGATGACAAAGCTGATACATGCTTCGCGGCTGAAAAATAATCTGAGGTATTTGATTTCTCTTCTGAAGAATTTACTAAAGAAGACTTAGTTATTGCACTCAACGACATGGTCGATGAGTTCAAAAAATTGTCTGTTTTAATACCGACCCGGACAAAATATGAAACCGGAAAGTCAAGTGGTACCGCTGGTGAGCCAAGCGGAACCAAGACTTACGAACCGGTTGGACTGTCCTTAGAGAATGAGAAGCTCAAGGAGACAGTCCAATCGTTAACCGAAGAAAATGAGAGAATCAAATATGTCACGGCTTCTTGGAAGAGATCTAGTGAAGCGGTAAACCAGATGTCTAATTACCAAAGACATCCCAAATGTAAATTTGGTATTGGTTATAACAAATCCGCCACTCACAAGCATTCCAACGGGATGAAGCTCACAAAAGACAATCTTCCTTTCATAAGATTTGTCAAGAGTTCATCAACCGAAAATGAGGAAGAACGTGGTCTAAAACCGGAAAAAGAAATAAAATATGTAAGTCCAACTGACCGGGAAAAATGGCTTCATCCTGAGAGAAGGAAAGCCAACCGGCCAGCAGGTAAACAAACCGATCAACGACCACATAGAATTAATCAAAAGTCACCACAAAATAAGGCACTCTTAGGACAACAGAAAGATGTCAAGCCAAGCACCGGAAAAGTAATTCGAACCATAACCGAGAAAGTTATCCGACTTATTAAAGTCTGGATTCCCAAGGGACTAATAAGCCACGGACCCAAAGAAAAATGGGGACCAGATTTTCTATTGTCTATGAATGCAGGTAAATCAAGACAGAAGCTTGGAAGAGACAGCATTGCATCCGGACAGCCGGCTGCTGACGAACACATCATATGAAGGGAACAAGAATGAAGTGGCTAACATCCTCACAAAGCCACTTCTCGAGTCTAAGTTTTCTTCCCTTAGAAATATTTTAGGATTGTTAGATTACAAAATTTGAAGAAAAATTGTTAGAAAAATAAAGTTCTCTTTAAACCAAACAGTTTTTTCAAAAACTGGCTAAACAAATATAAACTCTTTAAAACCGGCCAAACAAATATAAACTCTTTAAAACCGGCCAAACAAATATAAGCTCTTTAAAACCGGCCAAACAAATATAAGATTTTTAAAAACCGGCCACACATTACAATTTTTGAATATTTATTCTAAATAATCAAAAAAGGAGAAATTGATAAAAAAAATTAAGTAAGTTAATTTTCAAACAGGCCACACATTACGATTTTTGAATATTTATTCTAAATAATCAAAAAAAGAGAAATTGATAGAAAATAATTGTTATAACTTATGTAAAGTTTAATGAATAGATAAAACTAAGTTTAAATATATATGTTAAACTGCTAAGTTATATCAAGTATATTAATTGGTTTAAATATAATAAGAAGCTGTTGTAGATAATGGTGAACACCTCTGGCTGTCACACAGGTGACCAGGGATCAAATCTCACTTTGATCCCTGGTCACCTATGTGACAGCCAGAG
Source organism: Impatiens glandulifera (assembly GCF_907164915.1). NCBI lineage: Eukaryota > Viridiplantae > Streptophyta > Magnoliopsida > Ericales > Balsaminaceae > Impatiens > Impatiens glandulifera. The sequence goes on along the minus strand of NC_061862.1, from coordinate 114,974,448 downwards.
GTGTTTACCATTATCTACAACAACTTCTTATTATATTTAAACCAATTAATATACTTGATATAACTTAGCGGTTTAACATATATATTTAAACTTAGTTTTATCTATTCATTAAACTTTTCATAAGTTATAACAATTACTTTCTATCAATTTCTCCCTTTTTATATGGTCTTTGATGACTCGTCATCTGGCTCATAGCATCTCCAGATCTCTTCTACGCAGCCATCACGTATTTAGTTTGTTCATTCTCTTTGGTCAACGATTGAACTGTCTCCTTGAGCTTCTCATTCTTAGAGGATAGCTCAATCGGTCCACCGATCTGAATTTCACTCGGTTCACCGATTTGAATTTTGCTCAGTTCACCGATCTGGAAATTTAACTGGGTCGGTACAAGAGTTGACAGGTTCTTATACTCAATGACCATGTCATTGAGTGTAGTGACCAAGTCTTCTCGGGTAAATTCCTTAGAGGCAAAGTGAAATACCTCTTCTTTATTTTCCATAAGACAATTGATTCCTTCATCATCGTTGTCCGAATCGGTATGTTCCCACTGACTTCCACCGTCATCAGCTATCAAGGCCTTTTGGATCTCCTTGCCATGATTGTTTGACTGGTGTTCTTCCCTTTGATCATTCGATTTTCTGTTGTCTCTTAGTGGCTTCCGACACTCCGACCTGTAATGACCTAAAACATCACAATTATAACAATGAATGTTAGACTTATTGTCATTAAAGTAGTTGTAGTTGTATGAGTTGGTCGTTTGATTCGTCTTCATGAACTTTCTGAACTTCTTAGCTAGCATGACCATAACATCTTCAATGAACTGTTCAGCTGATTTGATAGGTACAGGAGCTGCCGGTTCCACTGATGTTACCAAAGCTCTGGTAGTGGTTGATGCTGAGGCTTCATCTTCATTTCTGGATTTCATTTCGAACTCATATGCTCTCAGATCTTCAAAGATGTCATGCAACTTCATCTTACCAAGACTATTTGATTCTCTCATCACCATGATCTTAATATCCCACGCGCTGGGAAGGGATCTTAGAGCCTTGATGATTGTTTCTTTGTTGTCATATTTCTTTCCAAGGAGTGAGAGTTCATTTACCACACTTGTGAATCGATCACCAAATTCCTTCATAGTTTCACCGGGATGCATCTTAATATTTTCAAACTTTTAAGTGGCCACCAATATCTTGTTTTCTTTGGTTCTCTTGTTCCCTTCATGGAGTTGAATGATCGTCTCCCATACTTCATTATCGGTGGAACATTCTCTGATTTTTGCAAAGGTATTTCTATCAAATGTTTTGTAGATAGCAAACCTATAGAGATTGTCCAGGTTGTTCCTCCTTCGGTCAACCACTGTCCATTCTCTTCTTTCCTTGTTGATCTTTATCGGACCCTCGAATAGGATGAACATCATTTCATCTTCCATTGTGGTCAAATACAGATGTATGCAAATCTTTCAATCGATAAATTCTTCACTTTCTAGTATTGGAGGATTCTCGGTGTAAGGCATGCTTGCCTCGGATTGCTTGAGTATAGAGACTAACTGCTCTGATACCACTTGTTAGGATCGGGATCGTCGAGGGAGACTGGGGTCTCACTAGGATGAACGCTTACACAACACGCCGGTTGATACTAACTTGGTTAGAAGTTAATATCCGTCTCTATACTACGTAAGTTGTCAGAAACTCTTGAACCGAGTTCAAATGCGGAATAGTTCGTTTCAACTTGAAGAAACACACACGGTTTGGACAACGATAAAGAGGTATGAAGAAGATAAGAAACACAACATAAGATTTATGGATGTTCGGAGATAAAACTCCTACGTCACACCTTCTTCTCAAACCTTGAGAAGGATATTCACTAAGAATATTCAACACACTTTACAATACGTCAAATGACCAAGGATTATTTACTGCTCGTTATTGACTTACGACACTCACTTCTTACATAGAATGAATAGAATTGCAATACAATTAACACTTTTGGATATAATGTAAGTAAGAACAATTTAGGCTTTGATGATTCTGAAGTATGTTGTCTCACTATACGTCTTGTGTATTCTGATTATGAATTGTATCAGTTGTGGATCATTGTGCTGCTATTCTTCAACATTCTCTAAAGTAGTGAAAATATGACAATGGTGGTAATTCTCTTTGTACGGATACCTACATGGTAATCCTTAATTCTGATTGGTCGGTCAATAAAGAGCTGCATGGCATTAAATGCGGTTGATACTTCCCAAGGAGCATTACAACCGACTAGTTTTGTCTTTTCTTGATTTTATCATCTGGAGCGGTTTGACAAATACTTGCTCCTTAGGGACTATTGTTGGACTTATACCAAAATAGATACCTGATCACTTTTGGCAGTCTTCTGCTTTCCAAAGTCTATGATCAGACTTGTATCAAAATAGAAATAACACAGTCTGCATATTTGAAGACTTCCTTCTGCATATTCCCAAAGTAATTTGATTTCACTAAAATGGAAACTTCCAACTGTTCCATATCTTTGATTTGATCTGTTAAACTGTCCGTTATTTTTGTACGGTAGCTTAGGATTGTGCCAAGTATTGTGTCGACCGGACATCCTACCGGTTTGTTGTTTCAATATCGGTTGACCGGTCTTACTACCGAAGAGTAAAAATCGATCTCTGAGGTATGGGTTTACCGATCCTGCAGCTGAGCGGTAAATTTGTTTTTCATTGCCGAACTGGTCCTCTATTGATTCTGTTATGAAGATAGCCGAATAGATATTTTGATTTAGAGAATTCCAGTTTGTGCCGCCTCTGTGATATCGGTCGACCGGTCTAGTGTGATAAAAATGATTTGAGAATATTACTGATACCTACGTTTCCTGCACAAACAGTGAATTTGGTTAAGTTCTTTAGATAGTTAATTACCTACTATTTAACTATCTAATTTATCTAACAGTCTTTTTATTCTTTATGCATACTATGAACTAATATATATATATATATATATGTTACCCTATTTGAGTTTTGATAAATATTTTGGTGTTGCATACTTATTAAGGATGTGCTTTTGGTTAAAAATTACTTGATAGACTTTGTGGTGAGTTCCTTGAAAAAGAAAACGAATGAATAGAACATGGATTAACCAATATGATCATATGGAAGCAAGAAAATGAAGAATACTAACTAAAGATTTTGAATATTGTCTTTTATTATGGTTATTGTAATGTTATTTTCAAACATTTTTGTTAATGAATTTTAATATTGATGCCTTATGTTTTTGGGTCACAAGATTTTGTTATAATCTTTATTTATTATTAATGTTTTATAATATTTAATTATGTCTTATCTTTTTGCCTTAAAATAATGTTGTGTATGCATCCAATATTGCATAAAAATATATTCCACTTGCTGGTGTGCCTCCTTCTCGCGAGGACATTATTTTTATTTATTTTCAAATAAATAAAATCAAAATAAATAACATCAAGGTGAAAACCTAATTAAAACAATTAATTGGATTAATTATTATAATAATTAAAACCTATTTAATTAAGAAAAATGGCCAAAACAAAAATAAAAATTTTGAGGATAAATTTTATACACATTTTATCTTAAAATAATTTTAGAAAAAAAATCAAAGAATTTACAAAAATAATTTAGGATGAAGTGACCCATTTCTTATCCAAAAATTATTTATTTAACCTTAAAGTATATAAAAAAATAATAAAAAAATTGTTAAAATATTTGTCATATTTTATTTTAATATTTTGTGTTCTTAAAAAATATCAAAATTAAATCCAAATGGATGAAAGAAGAATCAATTTCAAATAAATCCTTAAGCTTTAAAATAAAAAGTTAAATTAGTGATCCTATGTGACCGAGATTGTGAAAAACAACTACAGCTAACGCTAGGACCTTCGAATGAGTGCTGGATTATCATCCAACGCTCTAGACGTGCCCTCATAGCCGATTGCAACAGAAAGAGTGCACGTCCACGCCTCACTAGACCGTCTAATGCATGTTAACTGACACACAGACAGAATGCCCAAATGCATGCGATGCTTGATGGACCGTTGACGGAACGCCCCACGATCTCCAAACGTGCTCAAAACAACGTCGTTTTTTCTGCCATCGTCTTCTTCATCGCGGCGTTAGAGGGATAAGGATGAAGTCCCATCCTTTAATTTTCCAAACTTGGAATACATCCGATTATCAATCAAATCAGTTTATTCAAAAGCTGAATTGAACACCCTATTTTGGTGATCATTTCTACTACATCAATAGGGATGAATTATCCCTATTCCAGCAAGTAGGATGAAGAATAACCAAAATAACATAATTGGATTTTGGCTGATTTTATCCACTTGGATGGATTAACCGACTCCGAGAGGCTATAAATAGCCTCCTTGAACATATCTGAAGCTAATAGATCAACTCTCAAGCTTCCAATATGAAAAACACAGAAATCTGCCACTAAAACTTAAAGCTTCTAGATTTTTGAAATTTTCACCACAGACGCTAATGCTCGGATCTGAGTATCCAGAAAGCTTCCCTAGGGTATAAGGAATGTTTTCAAACACTTGATAAGTTTCCAATGATCCCTTAAATCATACTTTCAGTTTGGAAGTGAATTTTTTATATTTCAGTTATCATAAGCTAGTATGTTGTCTGGTTCTTGAATTTAATGATTTAAAATTGATCTTATGATCATTTATGAGTTTTCTATGAAAGCTAGAACCGATCAATCAGTCTTAAAAAGAAAAACCAAAATTTGAATTTGAAAAATTAAAAAAATTGGGTTTGCTGTTCTTGAGTTAATCATCAAGAATAACCGCCCATAAAACTTCCCAACATGATTGTAATGATGTTGAGCACCTATTTAGATCATGTTTGATCCATCATGATCATGTTGATCCATCCCGATCATATTTGATCAAAATCAAAATTTTCAAAATAGTTAAATTTTTTGAATTCTTGAATTGGTCCAAACGAATAGCTAGTGTTATTTTTATGATATCAATGAAGTATATGAGGTATACGAAAGTAATTGACTAGCTCATTTCATCTCAAAATATTTTTAAAATCAAAAACCCGATTTTTGGCTACAAACTATTTTGATTGAATTATCATCACCTAGGTCGATTGATACATTTTCATGATGTTCTAAATGTTCATAGGAGCTTTGTGAAGCTACCTAGGCCATTGGATTGAAGAATCCAAGTCTCAATTAAAATTGAAAAACCTACAATTTTGATGTTCTTGAGGACTAGTAGTTCCAATCGAGGACCGAGAGATCTGACCGATGATCTTCGGTCCGAAAAGGTCTGACCGATAAATTTAACCCAAGAACGATAAGTCCGATCGAGACTTGTTAGCTAGGACTGAGAGGTCCGATCGAAGATTTTTATAACTAACCGATAACTCCTAAACCTAGGACCGATGACTTCCACCCAGGATCGAGATGTCAAACCTAGATCTAAGGAATCTTGACCCTGAACGAGAATTTTCAAACATTGGACCGATGGATTTAGCATGGGGTTAACCCAAGACCGACGATTTTTACAACCCGACCAATAATTCTAGCCAAGGACCGAGAGTCCTTAACACCTCGACCGAGTCTTCTTAGCCCGAACTAATAGGTCTGATTGAGGGTCTCGTACCCTAACCGATGAAAATGAACCCAAGGCTTAGGACACCGGTCCTAAGGCCTATTTTTTTTTCCCTTTTTAAAATTCCAAAATATATTTTTGTAATTTTGGAATCTCAAACTATTTTCTAAAAATCCCGAAAAATTAGAAAAAATTTTCAAAATATTTTTAGGTTATTTTCATAAGAAATATTTTGATAAAGGCTTGTTTGGGATTTATGTTTAGACTTTAATGTCTGTAAATGACTAATATTCTTCAGGAACTTTCATCCTTAAGTTATCATCAGTAACATGTACCAACATTTAAATAATTATTTTTACAATTCTTTAAATAATGAACAAACATTATGTATTCTTAGGACTTGAAGAAAAATCGGTAAGGTAAAACGTTATACAACTGATTTTCAAAAATTAAATTTATAAGTAGAGACTATTTTCAAAACGGGTACAAATGATGAAGCCCGAAAGCCCTTTCCCGAATATTACTAAACTACAAACTAAAAGAAACTCTAATCAATACGTTTGTACACGTAAGAAATTTTAAATGATTTTCATAAATTAATTGGCGACTGTATTTTTAAATAAATAACCTTCTTTAAATTAATTGTTTTTAATTAATTTAAGAAATAGATTTCTAAAAATCAAATTTTCATTTGAATAAACGCAAACCCCCAGATTATTCAAATTTGAAGAAAAATAATTATTTTCATAACTAATTTCAAAAGATGTCAGGAATTATCAAAATATTTTAAATATTTTATTTTAAAAAGATTCCTGACACGCAAACCGATGTTAAATTTCTCGAATCTCGAGCTTGCTCCAGACTTTTTTGGTAAATAATTTCCAACTCTCAGGCATAAATCCCTTGTATGATAGTGCATTAATTTTTATAATAATTCTTCTTCAGTGCCAAATTGCAGTAATGTTTACAATTGAACAAATGTCTATTGTTGCGAAACCTATTACGGATTGAATGTCATATTTGGTAAATAATTTTCAACTCTTGAGTTGAAATTTATTGTATGAGTGTGTAATACCTTTTGTATTATTTCATATTAATTGATAAATTGTAATAATGTTTGCAATTTTCAAAATATATATTGTTGCGAAATGTATTGCAGATTGAATGAAATATTTGGTAAATAATTTTCAACTTTCGGGTAAAAATCCCATGTATGAGTGTGCAATAAATTTTGCATTATTTCTTGTTCATCACCAAATTGCAGTAATATTTGCAATGATAAAAATATTTAATGTTGCGAAACCTATTGCGGATCGAATGACCTATTTGGTAAATAATTTTTCAACTTTCAAGTTGGAGTCCTCTATATGAGTGTGCTAAATATTTTGCATTATTTACTATTTATCTCCAAATTATAGTAATATTTGCAATTATGCAAATGTATATTGTTGTGATAGTAGATCTAACGTCATATTTGGTAATAATTTTCAACTCTCGAGTAGAAATCTCATGTTCGAGTGTGCAATACCATTCGTATTATTTCATGTTCATCGCCAAATTGCAGTAATGTTTGTAATTGCACAAATATATATTCTTACGAAACGTATTGTAGATCGAATGACATATTTTGTATATAATTTTTAACGTTAAAGTAAAATTCCTATGTTTTAAAGTGCAATTATATTTGTAATAACTCTTCTTTATCACCAAATTGCAGTAATGTTTGTAATTGCTAAAATCTCAATATAATGTAATAACTAATTAAACTAGTAACAATTTTAGCGTTAACAAAATCTTAATTATTTCTAACTACCAACAACTACCCAATACTTTTTTACTTACTTTATTCATTTCATCTTATATATCTAAGTTTTGTCTAACATTTTTTATACTTATCTCTTATCCTTTATCAATTTTTGAAGAGGATCTTCATTCATTCTTTGATCAACAACATCATCAAGTTCTTCAAAATACTTTATCAAGATAAATATATCTCTATACTTTATATATATATATAAATATATATATATATATATATATATAAATACTTATTATTCTTATGTAAGTTTCTATCTTTTATCACATTTTTAGAATATCTTAATCTTTGATCAACAACATCAATATCTTGAATACATTTTATATAACATCAATGAAAATATATCTCTATACTCTTTATATATAATATATATATATATATATATATATATATATAAATACATATTATTCTTATCTTTATGCATGTATCTATCTTTAATCACATATTTTAGAGGATCTTCATCATTTGATCACCAACATTAAGATCTTGATTACATTTTATATAACATCAAGATAAATATATCTATATATTCTATATATATCATATATATATATATAAATATATATATTATTCTTATCTTTAATTATATATATAAATTAAATATAAATACAAATGAGGCCTGATTGAGTTTCAATGCATAGAAGATTTTTAAAAGGGTTACAAGAGTTTATTTCATTTTCCACAACTCATCTTGGTTATATAGGTGGTGAAAACATTAGGTTCCCTTGTAGAAAGTTTTGTATTCAAAAGTTCATTACATCTAATTTGTTCCATAATTATTTCTTAAAATATGGATTAATGAAAAACTATTATACGTGGGCTGCTCATGGGGATTCCATTCAAAACTCAAAGATATACAACTATCAATATAAATGATTTTCAATCAGTTACAATTAAAGATCAAATGTGTATGAGTCATTGATATATGACATCTACTTACAAACAAAATGTGGTAAATAAATTTTTTACCAATTTAAACACACATAATTCATCTGAAAGGTTTTGGAAGAATTGAACACGACACATCAACCCATCTAACATGGTCATCAAAGTGATTGTAAACTATCATCAATGATAAAAACAACTTAACATGAAATTCAAGAACAATTGGTTTGAGTGTGATGTAAATCAATATCTATACTACATTAGATCAATATTATAATTTAGCGCTCTATTCAGATTAATACAAAGTTAGTTGCTAGATTATACAAAATTCTACCCGAGAGTTGAAAATTAATTACAAAAATGTCTTTGGATCTGTAATATATATTGCAATTCAACGCTCAATTTAGATTAATGCCAAGATAGTTGAAGAAATATATAAAATTTTACCTGAAAGTTGAAAATTAATTAGGCAAAATGCCATTGAATGTGCAATATCCACTACAATGAATTTGAAAATGTGTTATTGCAAGAAATATTGAGATTCATGACAGATTAATACAAATGTAGTTGATAGGAAAATATGTAAAATTCTACCTGAGAGTTGAACATTAATTATGAAAAATGTTATTAAATATGCAATATCCACTGCAATGATTTTGAAAATGAGTGATTGTGAGAAATATTACATTTTAATGCTTAGTTCAGATTAATGCAAACATATGTGCTTGATAAATATTCAAAATTTTACTTGAGAGTTGAAAATTAATTATGCAAAATGCCATTGGATATGCAATTCTGTGTTAACCTTTTATTAATGCAAAATAGTCGCACATCATTTCTGTCCAAATATTTTAATCTCTTCGCTTAAATGAATTGCGGAAAATAAATTAGAAAAAAAATTAACCCAGCCTTAGAATATATTATTTTTTACCCCAACTCTCTTCAATCTCCATGACTCACACCCCCCCTCAACCTTAACTCGGTCTCAACCCTACCTCCCTGAAATCCGATTACAACCTCGCCGAAACACGATCGCAACCTCAACTAATCGCTCCCTCCCTTAACCAACATCGCTCAAAACAATATAGTAACCTCGTCGAAAGCCACATTCCATCTACAACATCGTCTTCTTCATAATCGATCTTCCTCAACCTCACTCGATAAACATCGATCTTTAAAATCATTTTCTTCATAGAGGTACATGTATTAGGTAGATTATTGAATAGTGTTCATTTTAGAGTTTATACAATACGTTTTTGAAATGCATTAATTAGTTTAGGGTTTATGAAATACATTATGTTAGGACCTAGGTCGCGGTTTGGGGACCGGGGTTGGGCCGGTTAGCGCGTCTCACTCAAAGGGTGGTGATTAATCCGGTTAGAGATTAACACCGGGGTTTCAATACTACACAAACTGTCACAAACCCTTGAACCAGGTTCAAGCGCGGAAGGGGTTTGTTTCAGGTTGAAGCAGCACACTTACAGGATAGGCAGAACCGGTTTTGAATAGGACAGGTTTGGAAATTGATGGGTCAGTTTTTGTAACTTGATGATTCGGTTTAGATAGTGTAGAGTCGGTCAAGGCGGTGTAGGTCGGTTAGTACAGCTCGGTCATAAAGTAAATCAGGCAGAAAGTAAATAACAAGACAATTTTTTATGGATGTTCGGAGATAAAACTCCTACGTCACCCCTTCCTCTCGAAACCGCGAGAAGGATATTCACTAAGGAATACAAATACAATCCGATCGAGACTTATTTCCTGCTCGATAACACCCGTACAATTTACACCGAAATTGTAAATACACACTTCAACTTTAGCGCTTAGGCTTTTTCTAGAGAGAGAATACAATCTTATCACTTGTAAATTAATTGTCTACTGTGTCCCGCATTTACTCCTCTTCAGCTGCTTATTTTATAGGTGAAATATGCCAACAGTCATATTTCACTTCCTTGAATTTGATTGGCTGAGCAGAGATTCAGTATTTCAGACCTGGCGGTCAACTGTTCAGACCTGGCGGTCAACCTTTCAGACTTGACAGTCTGTTCTTCCAGTGTGTAGGACAAACCGGCTAGGTTTGTCTTTTACTCAATGTGGTAACTGTCGGTTGGACAGTTGTCTATACTTGGAAGATTGCCTCTAATTTATCCTGAAGTGGAAAGATCCTGTAGGACGGTTTTCTGCAGCCTGCAGACTGTCCTCAGACTTGTATGAATATGGAAATGTTCAGTCTGTTCCTTTGGTATCATTCTCAACAGGTACCCGAAGTATCTTCTTATGCTGGTCGGTTATTTATCTTTTCACCGGATGGCTTCCGGTGTGATCGGTTTAACCGAACGGCTTCCGGTTATTCCTTTGGCTTCTAAATGATCGGCTGTCTGGCGTTTTCGGCTTTCTTTGAGCGGTCATGTTTCTGGTCGGTTTGATAGTTTGACCGGTTGAGCTTCTCAACCGGTTAATTGGTTTGATCGGTCCGGTTTTTTGTCTGTTCCTGCGTAGAGGGTTTATTTGTGTTAAGTTCTATTAACCGGTCTAATTTTATCTAACACATTATATATATTGATAGAAAAATTAAGTCAGTTAATTTTGAAATCGGCCACACATTACAATTTTTGAATATTTATTTTAAATAATCAAAAAGGGAGAAATTAATAGAAAAATTAAGTAAAGTTAATTTTTGGAACCGGCCAGAAAACTAAACAACTATTAACTTCTATGTGCAGGAAACAGATCGAATTGCATAAACCGGCTGGAGCCTCACAAACCGGCTAAAGAACACTTCAAAGAAATTTAGTTCCAAGTGATCAAGTCAAGATCAAGAGGAACCGATTTCAACATTCTCAAGGGACCGGCTAGCAAAGAAAAGTCTACATCCCAGCCGGACTATACTATGTAAGAGTCAACCGGAAACTAAAATCTACAAAGATGACGTAATATGACGAAATAGACGTGTCTCGGAGAAATAAAAGAAGATAAGATCCGATCAGAAGCATGCAAGAAAAACAATGATGATTTACTGATCCGACTTCGACAGCCGGAGGGTGCATGCCTGACACGTGTTCGAATCTACAAACCGGCTACGTCATCTTTACCTTAGGAGCATCTGCATGCTTGCAAAGTGTTAGGAAGTTTAAACGTACAAGCAACCTCTCTGCACCGACGTGACTCTGAATTAACCAATCCCACGGTGAGAGAAGAAAGTGACCGCTGAGATCATCTTCACTATAAAAGGAAGACGAAGCGACCTCATTAATGAGAAGTTACGAAAATCTTAGAGAGATAAAGAAATCTCACGCGCGATCCAAAAACCGTTGTGTCATTTACCGAAAGCTATTGTTGTGTTGTGTTATTGTATTACATCAAGAGTGAGTTGGTGTAACCGGCGAGCAGCGAGTTAGGCTCGACCGGCTGTGTAACTGTTATAACTTTGAAAGTTAGTGGAGATCCTTCTCATAACCTGAGAAGAAGGGGTGACGTAAGAGGGTTTGCTCCGAACATCCATAAAAAAATCTTGTCTCGTGTTATTTCCTTTATTTCCTGCTTACTCACTTAACCTAACCACAAACCAAAACAATCTTATTCCTTAAATAAAAAACCGGTTCATACACTCCATCTAACCGACTCCTTGTTAATCTCATCAAAACTAAGTCGCATACGTTGCTTCAGACTGAAACAGACATTTCCGCCCTTGAACCCGGTTCAAAAGTCTGTGACAGTTTGCGAAGTGCTGAGAACGGTTATAGTCTCTAACCGGACTATCACCAAAGTGTGTTGTGTGCTGTAAGCGGCCTCCCTTCCTGAAACCGGAAACACCCCGGTCCTCCAAGGGCGTCCCCGATCCTAACAAGTGGTATCAGAGCGAGGTTCTTAACACTCAAGCAACCGAAGAAGATGGGAAGCATGACCCACAGCGACAAGCCGCCAATGCTAAATAGTGAAGCGTTTAGCAGTTGGAAGAAACAGATGTATCTATATCTGATCACGCTAGATGATGAGATGAGCCGAGTCCTGAAAGAAGGGCCAACCAAAATCAACAAGGAGTTAGACGAATGGACAAATGAATATCGAAGACGGAGTAACCTGGACAACCATTGCATGAGGCATATCTATAAGGCTATAGACGATAATACCTTGACCAAGATATCAGCCTGTGATAATGCAAAGGAAGCCTGGGAAACGATCATTCAGATTCATGAAAGAAACGAAAGAACAAAGGAGAACAAAATCTTGGTGGCTACACAGAAATATGAAAATATCAGGATGAAACCGGGGGAAAATATGAAGGAATTCAGCAACCGGTTCACCAGTGTGGTCAACGAGCTTCAGACACTCGGAAAGAAATACGACAACCGAGAAGTAATCATTAAAGCCTTAAGATCACTGCCGAGCACATGGGATATCAAAACCATGGTGATGAGGGAATCAAGCAACCTCGGGCAGATGAAGTTGCATGACGTGTTTGAGGATCTAAAAGCTTATGAGTTCGAGATTAAGTCTCGGATCGAAGACGAAGCATCCACGTCAACCGCAACCAGAGCTTTGGTTACATCAGTGGAACCGGCGGTCCAAGTATCAACCGTTCCGGCTCTAGTCAAGAACGCTGATCAGATCAGTGAAGATGTGATGGTGATGCTAGCTCAGAAATTTGGGAGATTCATGAAGAAGAACCAGCCACCATCTAACAACAACTTTAGCTATAATTATGTAGATAAATCAAATAAAAGATGCTATAACTGTGATGGTTTTGGACATTTCAGGTCAGAGTGTAGGAAACCGAGAAGAGACGACAGAAAACCGGAAGGCAACTATCAAGGCAACAACTACCAAGGTAACCGGTACCAGGGTAACAACTACCAAGGGAACAACTATCGGAGAAATGACAACCAACGGAACGACTACCGGAGAAACGACGACCAGCATGCCGACGAAGGGAAGGAAATACAGAAAGCACTCATTGCATCCGACGGTGGAAGCGAATGGGCGTACTCCAACAACGAAGATAATGAAGAAAGAGTGACATGCTTCATGGAAAACGATGAAGAGGTATTTGATTTCTCTTCTGATGAGTTTACTAAGGAAGATTTGATTTCTGCACTCAACGAAATGGTCGCTGAGTTCAGAAACATATCTGCATACATACCGACTCCGGTAGAACCTAAAACCATAGAGTCAAGTGGTATTGCAGACAAGTCATGCAAAACCGCAATGTATGAACCAGATGAACTATCCTTAGATAACGAGGAGACAGTTTAACCGGTAACTGAAACTGATAAACGAGCATTGTATGTTACGGCTACGTGGGAGAGATCTCGTCTAGCCGTAAAACAGATGTGTAATTATAAAAGACACCCTAAATGTAGATTTGGTATCGGTTATGAACAAAACAAACAAAACGAATCAAAACAACCTAACGAGATGAAACTCACAAAAGACAATCTTCCATTTATAAAATTTGTCAAGAGTTCATCAACCGAAAATGAGGAAGAACGTGATTTAAAACTGGAAAAAGAACTTAAATATGTGAGTCCGACTGAATCAGAAAACTAGCTTCATCCTGAGAGAAGGAAAGCCAACCGGAAAGAAAATAAACAAAATAAAACAAGTAAATCTAGGTCTCAAAGACACTCATCACCACAACATAAGGCATTCTTAAGCAAAGACCAAGAAGTTAAGCCAAACATTATAAGAACAGATACCGGGAAAGTGATCCGACTTATCCAAGTCTGGATCCCAAAGGGACTAATCAACCATGGACCCAACTGAATGTGGGTACCAAAAAGGTGTAAATAACTTTCTTTTGCAAGTTAGGAGAAGCAACCGGCTAAAGAACTCGGAATGATATCTGGACAGCGGATGCTCAAGACACATGACCGATAATGATGAACTACTAACCGACATCAAGTATGAAACCGGAGCAGTAATAACATTCGGTGACAACTCGAAAGGTAAAACCGTGGGCAAGGGTAAGATTGTCCATGGTAATCTATCCATAAATAATGTATTACTGGTAGAACACTTGCATTATAACCTATTAAGCATAAGTCAAATGTGCGATGTAGGTTATAAAGTTGAATTTCATAAGAATGCATGTTTAGTTAAGAATCATCAAAATGACATTCTTTTGACCGGTAACCGAATGAGAAATATTTACAAAGTTAATTGAAAACTGATTTTGAAAAACCTGTATGCATGATAGCTGGAAATGATCCAAACTGGCTTTGGCATAAACGGCTAAACCATTTGAATTTCAAAACAATTAACTTTATATGTTCCAAAGAACTAGTTTATGGTTTTCCAAATGTTAAGTTTTCAAAAGATAAAGTATGTGCTGCATGTCAAATGGGTAAACAAATAAAGTGATCCTTCAAAAGTAAAGGAAATTATCAATCTGAACGGTGCTTAGAACTTTTGCATATGGATCTGTTTGGTCCGGTTAGAGTAACCAGTCTAGGAGGCATGCATTACACTATGGTAGTCATTGATGACTATTCTAAGTTCACTTGGGTAACATTTCTAGCCTCTAAAAATCAAGCAACTCCAAACTTGATCAAATTGATTTTGAGAATACAAAATGAAAAATCTTTTCGAGTAAACAAAATCAGAAGTGATAGAGGAACTGAGTTTATAAATAGCAGATTAACTACTTTTCTTGATGATTCCGGTATTAGACACGAGTTGTCTAGTGCCAGAACTCCTCAACAAAACGGCCTGGCTGAGAGAAGAAATCGAACTCTCAAGGAAGCTGCAAGGTCAATGATAGCCGATTCGGGTATCGATCAAAAGTTTTGGGCTGAGGCTATCAATACCGCATGTTACACTCAAAACCGATCCTTAGTAACTAAACGATTTTCCAAAACTCCTTTTGAAATATACTATGATCGAATTCCAAACATACGGTATCTTCGAATTTTTGGTAGTAAATGTTTTGTTCACAACAACGGTAAAAATTATTTGACCGCTTTTGATGCTAAATCCGATGAGGGAATAATGTTGGGATATTCAACTGTAAGTAAGGCTTATAGGATATATAATACTAGGACTTTAGTAGTAGAAGAAATAGCTCACGTTGTTTTTGATGAATCGGTTGAACGAAACACTGCTTTACCCTTCGACCTTCACAACAGAATGGAAAATTTCAATATCTATTTTGATGATAAAGACGAGGTTCCGGTTTTTAGACGATTTGTCAATGACCAAGCGGTTGATGCTGAACCTCAGCCTGATCAAGCTGCTTCACCGCAGAAAGTTGACTCTTCAATTTCGACTGAAGAAATCGGTCGGTCTGACTCTGTTCAGCCTTCCGATCAGTCTAACCTTGATCAGCCAACCGAAAGCTTGATAGACACGTCTCGGATAAACCTCAGAAGGAGCAAAAATCATCCTCTTAAACTAGTAATATGTAACCTATCCTCACCCGTCCGAACTAGGCAACAAAATTTGGAACACTATGAAAACTTCGCTTTCATATCAATTATTTAGCCGAAAAAGGTGGATGAAGCATTGTCAGATCCCGATTGGATCCTAGCAATGCAAGAGGAATTAAACGAGTTTGCGAGAAATAAAGTCTGGTACTTAGTCCTTAGACCGAAAAATAAACCGGTTATAGGAACACGATGGGTATTCAGAAATAAACTCAATGAAGACGGTTTAGTTACGAGGAACAAAGCCCGGTTAGTGGCTCAAGGCTACAAACAGGAAGAATGCGTTGATTTGGAAGAATCATTTGCCCCTATAGCTAGACTTGAGACCATTATAATATTTATAGCATATGCAGCTTTCAAAAATTTCAAAGTTTTTCAAATGGATGTTAAAAGTGTTTTTCTAAACGGTAAGGTAAATGAGGAGGTATATGTTAATCAACCTCCAGGTTTCAAAAATCCAGAACACGAAAATCATGTTTATCGGCTGAACAAAGCCCTTTACCGTTTGAAACAGGCTCCAAGAGCCTGATACGATACGTTAACACAATTCTTATTTGATCACAAATTTACAATAGGTTCAGTTGACAAAACACTTTTCAAATTTGAGAAAAACGAACACATATTACTTGTTCAAATATATGTCGATGATATTATTTTCGGATTAACCGATCCAAAACTATGTGATAAATTCTCAAAAATGATGACTGACAAATTTCAAATGAGTATATGGGAGAACTGAGTTTCTTCCTAGGACTTCAGGTTAAGCAGATTGAAGCCGGAACGTTCATAAGTCAACCAAAGTACACAACCGAACTACTGAAGAAGTTTGGAATGAATACATGCGCCGAGGCGGCTACACTAATGAGTCCTTCCGTAAAGTTAGACAAAGATGAGGATGGTCAAGCCGTTGACATCACAGCATATCGGGGAATGATTGGATCCCTGCTTTACTTAACAGCCAGCCGACCGGACATCTTGTTTGCGGTTGAAGTATGCGGGAGATTCCAAGCCAATCCAAAGCAATCACA
Organism: Impatiens glandulifera; assembly: GCF_907164915.1. Taxonomy (NCBI): domain Eukaryota; kingdom Viridiplantae; phylum Streptophyta; class Magnoliopsida; order Ericales; family Balsaminaceae; genus Impatiens; species Impatiens glandulifera. The sequence continues at coordinate 114,957,718 of NC_061862.1, read as the reverse complement.
TTACACTGCGGCCAAAATAATTTTAAAATATCTGAAGGGAACTCAAGAAGTGGGACTTTGGTTTCCAAAAGACTCAAGTTTCAATCTCATAAGCTACTCAGACGCGGATTACGCAGAATGCAAAATCGATAGAAAGAGTACAAGTGGAACCTGCCAATTCCTGGGTGACCGGCTAGTTACTTGGAGCAGCAAGAAACAGACCTCAGTTGCAACATCAACCGCAGAGGCAAAGTATATAGCAGCCGGAAGCTGCTGTGCACAACTCCTCTGGATCCAACAGCAACTAAGGGACTTTGGCGTAGTAGCTGAGGAATCACCAATATTTTGTGACAACAATAGCGCGATAGCGATTACATACAATCCGGTGTTGCACTCAAGAACGAAGCACATTGATATAAGACACCATTTCATCCGGGAGCATGTTCAGGAGAAACATATCCGGTTGGAATATGTCTCAACTGAGCAACAAGTAGCAGACATCTTCACCAAACCGCTACAGGAAGCTAAGTTTTCTCATTTCAGAAATATTCTAGGAATTACCGATGTTAAGCAACTTATACCATGATCATGCATGCATACTGCTTACATACACAATTATGAAAAACCGGGATATGTGTTCAGGGAGAAGCTCTCGCTTCTCAAACCATATTCAAATAGGCCATTGAAAATTCAAGAATGCTAACTGGGAGGAAGTCTCCGGTTATGCCTGATCACTTCATGATGTCAAATCACGTGTATATTTACTACACAGTTGAAATGACCTGGTAGAAGTGGATATACTTAATCCAAAGCTGAACAAACGTTGATATGTCTCAACATCTCTTCATAATCGGAATAAAATATCCAACTAAAACCGGCCATGGAAAACCGATTAGTACAAATACACTCTGGTTTCGATGGATTGAACTTTTCTGGTTAACTTGAGATAGCTAACCGCGTTTTTATGCATACCTTGAGAAATGAAGCCTGTAATTAATAAAATAGTTTACCTCAATCGGGATGACGACATGTGTCCATCATCAAGAGAGGGAGACTCACATCTTGTCAACAGATTTTTGTCATCATGAATATCTTAGTAATAATTAGTTTTGCATTGAAAATAAACATTATACACTTCAACAAGTTAAAGCCTATTAACTAATTGATGACATCACTAAGCATGCTTAACCTATTGATCTAGCCGAACCCCTGGCTATATAAACCACCCTCAAATCCTCACAACTCTTCACAAAATTTACTATTCACAAAAACTATCTTGAGCTCAAATCACCTCAAGAACATGAACTCCGACCCACTAGCAAAGAAAATTCTCTTGGCTGATTTCAACTCGATCTATCAATACGAAGATCACGATGTCAAAGAAATGTTCTTAGCCGTTGAAAGAAGCGGGCTAAGAGGATTTCTGGAAAACAGATTCATCCTCGACTACCTAGTAGTCGATGAATTCTTCTAGACTGCAAAGAAAGTGCACCGAGACATAATCGTTGCATGAGTTTACGGTCAGTCCTTTTTATTCAGCAAGACGGATTTCGCTGAATACTGCGGTTTGCCCACTAAAGGGGTAACCGATCTAACCTACTCTCCGGTGACCATTGAAGAAATGTGTCATCGGTTCTCCAACTCTAACATCCCTGTTAGACCTTGGGGTGCTAAAAGCCAACTCTCTCACAAGTACCAACTTCTTTGTGAGATTCTGGGAAAGTCCATTCTGGGCAGAGAGAAGAGCTACTACTACACCCAAAGGCTCTTCGAGATGATGATTGCTGTTACGGTTGGGACATCGGTAAACTAGTCCTGGATCATCTTCAGCAACCTGAAGAAGATGATTCTTTCAAACAAAATCGGCTATGCTTCTCAGCTAAGAGGTTTTTGTGCTAGCCTGAATATACACTCCAGACCCTTCGTCACTCTCCATCCGAAGCATGTGCTCACGAAGGAGAGAATCCAAGAGCTGATCGACCGGTGGGAAACAGCTAAGGCCAAGAGAAATCAAGCGGCCGGGTCATCAAATGTTTAACTCTTCCTCATCTCCTCTATCATTTCCTAAACTGGTAATTTTGTTGTACTATCGGTTTAGTACTTTGCATTAATGAAGATCATTTCTTTCCTTTTTCGATCAAAAATCAAAGAAATCCTAAAGTAAATGAAAAACATTAAATGCGCCGTATCAAACCAAATCAAAACACTCTTGGAAACAGAAATATTCACTTTCAAGAAGCATGCGTGATCCGAAAAGACTAAACATACCCTTATCCTCTTGAAAATTGACAAAGCATTTATGAACAGACATAAACGGTCTGATTTTTCAAAATATTCTCATTTAATGCACCCAACCGCTCACGCTACAAAAGGGGACCTAATCCTTCCTCTTCAAACACGCTTCCTATACTCTTCTCTCTCTAAGCTTGAAAGTTCAAAGAACTCTGTTCGATTCTCAATCTCGTTCTTATCCAAAATGAATGCTGAACTACGAAACACAATCATAGTTAACTTCCACGAAATAAGAAATGGCCGGTTTCACGAAAGCATCTTCCAACCGATCGTAGAATCGGGGCTTCAAGAATTTCTTGAAGGTTTAGACACCATCCTCGAAGAGGAGGTGTACGAGTTCTTCAACAACGGGCATATTCTTAATGATGGTAGCATTCGGACCATCATTGACGGGAAATTTCTTCGGCTTACCGAAGAACACTTTGCTCTATTCTTTGACCTTCCAACCGAAGGATTCTCAGACTTCCCAACGCCGTTCTTCCCGGCTAAGGAAGACTACGCCCATATCTTCTCCTCTTCCATCGAACCGGTCGCCGACCACGGGAAGAAAGAAAAACTCGCTCCTCAATACCAAGTCTTTCATGACTTGGTTCAGCGGTCTATCATGGGCCGAATGCCCAACCAAAACTATAACCAGGAGGCTTTCGACATCATGATAACCATCATCCGAAAATCGCCCATCAACTGGGCTTCCTACCTCTTCAACAATTTGAAGCAGCTCATCACCGCTCCAAGGGGAAGGATCGGTTTCGCTCCACAAATCACTCGATTCTTGGAGGATCATCGCCGCAACCTCGGGCCCGGTGTTCCTGTCGGACCGGCCAAAATCATGACTCTATCCATGCTAGATAGATGGATATCGAGGATTGAGGAACGGACATCCGACAACACCGTGACCAAATGGCTTGTTAGAATGATCGAGGGGGATTGGATCGATCTAGTTTAATCTATCTGTACTTTCCGGTTTTCTGGTCATTTTGTTGTACGACCGGAAAACCACTTCATTACCCTATGTTTCAGATTTATTTATAAAATTTCTCATTTCTAAAGTCTCCGGTTTTTCACATTACATTTTTTTCCGGTTTTGACCTGAATAAACATAAGACTCCATGTTAAACGAAACTTCCGGTTAACAAATTTCCGGTAAATCAAAATCACAAACCAAGTCTGAAAAAAAAATTTGAAAAACTTACCGCCTACGGTTTTACCTCACACAAAAATTACCGCCCATTGTATTCTCCGCATTTACCGCCGAAAGTTACTGCAGTAACTTTTGGAGGGAAAGTTGGCGCCAAAAACATAACCAAGTGACGGTTCATCTTCCAACCGTTCAAAACCGCCTCCTATATAAGTTCAAAACAGTTCATTATTTGCACAAACTTTCTCTCTCTAAAATCTTAAAAATCTCTCTGACTTCCGATCATTGTTGTTCTTCATCTTCCTCTTTCACAAAATCATCATGGCTCTAGTCAAAGCACCCTTTTAATACATGTTGCAGGTCGATTTCAGCGACATCGACGAACACGCTGGGGAAGAGAACAAGGCCGTGCTACAATCGCTAAGGGATTCAGGATTTGAAACATATTTGTCTGGTCCGTTCATCGTGCACCCGACGAAAATTATGGAGTTTCTGGCGACGACGACTCTAACGAAAAGGACGGTCTCCGCCACCTTGAGCGGCAAAGCAGTTAACATCACGGAGGAGCTCTTTTCTGAAGCACTCGGTTTGCCGAATACCGGGCTGGACTTCAAAACAAGCCTGACAGACGCAGAATCCAATGCGGTCCGGTTGGTGATATCGGCTGACGACAAGGATCTGGTAACTCACTCAAGCCGGAAGAACAAACTTAAGCCGGAGTTCAAATGGCTGCTGAACATAGTCTCCAGATCACTTTAGGGTAGAGGAGGCAACTTCGATAACCTGACAAAGCTGAAGTTGAAAATGATGATGGCGATTGTCTACGGTGACAAGATAGACTAGGGAACCGTTCTGTTCGAACAATTCTGCAAAATGGTAGTGAAGAAGGATGGTCGGGTTCAGGCCTTCGCAATG
>NC_061862.1:114899564-114952894 GCF_907164915.1 Impatiens glandulifera | reverse complement strand
TATAAATTGAGGTATGTCAAATTTTCATGCTTACAAATACACATCAATTTTAAAAATAACATTACAATTTAGACATTATAGTTCACTTTTAAAAATAACCTTATAGTTTATTTATACATTACCGTTCAGTTTTAAAAATAACATTAGAGTTTAGACATTACCGTTCAATTTTAAAAATAACATTACAGTTCAGACATTACAATTTAGTTTAAAAATAATACTTGTTAATATCTTGTTCATGGTGGTCGTCTTCTTCGCAGTCGTCTTGTTCGCGTTAATCGTCTTCTTCGTAGTGGTCTATTTTACGGTGATCTTCTCTTCAATGGCCTTTTTTCGCGATGGTTTTCTTCGCGGACGTCGTCTTCGCAGTCTTCTTCGCGGTAGTCATCTTCGAGGTCGTCATCTACTTCAATTTGGAAGAGAATCTAAAACTCAAAGATTGGAGTTATTCTTCGATAAGAGAAGGTTATGATTTGATATAGTCAATGTTATGATTTGATTAAACATAAAGAAACTCTGACTTTTTTTATTTTTTTTTATTAGTTAATACGATCTAAGTCTTTTTAAAAACTAATACGGTGACAAATGAAAAAACACATTATTTATAATAAAAGAATTTAAAAACCGCTAAAAATATAATTTCACCAAATTCGTATGAATGAGTTTCCATTCGAAAAGTTAAAATATAATATTACATCTATATAAAAAAATACAATTATATATATAAATAAATATAAAAGTATAAAAAAAGTTATTTAATAAAAAAATCAAATTTTATATTTAATATTTATAAACAAACAAACTTTAAATATACTTTTAAAATTAAAAATATAACTTTTAGTATTTGTTTGGTTTTTTTTGTTAATATAAATAAAATAAAATAAAATATATTATATAATTAAATAAAAAGTGCACAGTGTTTTATTCATCCAAACTCGGTTCAAGATACCTACTATCCGAAAACTAGGATTTACACGCACGATACCACCAAGCACCTAATACTCAGAACTAGGGTTTACACGCACGATACAAAAGTGCTTAATACTCAAGAACTAAGGTTTACACTTGTGTACTAGAGAAGTGCCTAGCATTCAAGGACTAGGGTTTACACAAAGTTTTTCAAGAAGATTACCCAGGGTTCGAGAACTAGGGTTTTGACGATGAGATTTAAAATAGTACCTAGTGTTCAAGAATTATGGTTTAGACATGTAAAAATTGCCTCCTAGTGTTCAAGAACTAGGGTTTACACATTGAAATTTTCTAAGATACCTAGCGTTCAAGAATTAGGGTTTAACTTGTGTTCGAGAACTAAGGTTTACAAAAGTATTTCAAAGGGATCACCTAGTGTTTGAGAACTAGGGTTTGCACAAGTGATTTAAAAATATTCCTAGTGTAGAACTAGGGTTTAATCGATGAGATTTCAACAATATTCAAATTTAGTATGCTGGAGATTTACGTGCAATTTCGAAAATTCCCTAGTGTGAACTAGGGCTTCGATATGCACAAGACTTTGAAATTGTCTTTAGTGTATGTCGGGATTTATCATGAAATATCGAAAATGACTCCCAATTTGAACTAGGGTGATTGATACATGGTTTTTGAAAATTCTCATAGTTTGAACTAGAGTGATTGAATCCATGATTTGAAAATGTCCCAAGTGTGAAATAAGGAAATTGGATGCCTGGCTTGAAAATACTCTTAGTTTGAACTAGCGCTGGATGCATGACTTTGAAATACCCATAGCCTATACTAGGGTGTTCGATGCATGACTTTGAAAAATGCCGTTAGTATGAACTATCATTATATTCTACTATTATATTCTACTGGCTATTTAGGGAGTTACGAGTTTTCTCATAGTAGATGACAAATTAATAACTCAATTAGGACAAAAACACTTTCAAACAAAAGTAAAACTATTTCTAGCTAACATCCTTTCCTCAATGATATATTTGTAGTCTTGATCTCCAACATCTAATGTATCAATCTAACAACAAGAAAAATTGAGAATCTTGATATATCTAAAAGATTGTGCATCTGTATGTCTTTTCTACCATTTTTCTAATAGAAAAATTATTGAATCTCTCTTAGCAATCTATTCATATAACAGGCATTTATTAACTGTCTATTGCATCAGATTTGGAACATCAATTTTCGCATTGAAGACAAAGGACAAACTACAATTAAAAGTCAAGTACGGAAGAAAATATTGGATCCTCAGATCCACTATTTGTGAGCTCAAATGAGTATCTTATATTCTAATCATTTAAAGTGTTAAGCGTTTCTTTGTAGATAACTTTAAAGTTGAGGGACATAAAACACCTTTCATATCTTAGTTATTATTTTCCCAAGGTCATTTATCTGTTTTTTTCTTACAAAGATTGGATAAAAAATAATAATAGGAAGAATGTCAATTTTATTTATAAAGTTGGATGAAGGTGTCAAATTTGTTTATTAACTTGTAAAATTTTATTTATGTATACAAACTTGTCAAAAAGTGTTAAATTTATTGAATTTAACAGAAATCATTAACGGTGTTAAAAAATTTTCCACCTGTTCCTGCCATGTCATATCCACGTCATTATATAAATATATTAACTTTATAATCAAATCATTTTTTCAAACAGACTTATATCTTTAAATAAAAATAAAAATAATATTTCTGTAATTCTTCTTCTCATCTTCTTCCTCCCTCACCAAACAGGTTTCACCCCTCTTCCATTACATTCAATCTAAATCTATCTGCATAAAGATCCTTCTAATATTTTGAGTACTGATCTACAACCTCTCTCACTCATTTAATTTAACAGTGTTCGTTTCAACATTTTCTCATCACGTATGCAAATCTCGGCGGCGGAGGAAGCGATGAAATTGGAATTGAACGTAGCTTCGATTTGACGAAAACGGAAGAGGAAAGTGATGAACGATAGATTGGAAGAAGTGGCGTACCGTCTGGGGAAGTTAGGGTTGTGAGAAAGAGTAGAAAGAGAGAGTATTGATGCTATTGATATTGGGAAGATCCATTTTCGTACCATCGTTTGTGTTTGTGGATGCTTGAGATGAAGATAATAGCTTTTCAATCTCTTCATTAATGGGTGTTTGAAGAATGAAAATGGGTTTAGTGAGAATGAACTAACTGAATGATTCAATTTGTATTATTTCTTTTTGTTCTTCAGTCAAGCAATCTTCTTTCTTTTTCTCTCTCTCTACGTAGATGGACTCTAGGTGTCAAGTGGGATGAGAATGATGAAAAATGTATTAGAAGAATATTTGTTAAATGAAATGGGAGAGGCTGTAGATCTGTACTAAAAATATTATAAGGATCTTTATGTGGATAGATTGAATGAAATAGAAGAGAGGTGGAACAGTTTGGTAAGGGAGACGAAGATGATAAAAGAATTACAAAGATATTATTTTTATTTCTATTTAAAGATATAAGGTCCGTTTGAAAACAATGATTTGATTATAAAGTTAATATATTTATATAATAACGTGGATATGACATGGCAGGAACAGTTGGAAAGAATTTTAACACCGTTAACGATTTCTGTTAAATTCAATAAATTTGACAATTTTTAACAAGTTTGTATACATAAATAAAATTTTACAAGTTAATAAATAAATTTGACACCTTCATCCAACTTTATAAATAAAATTGACATTCTTCCCAAATAATAATTGTATCTTAGTTCTTAGGGAAGTCTTCTCCCTTTGCAGATACCTTTTATCAAATAATAAAAGATCATCTTTCCAACTTTTTTTTGTCCTCTCTCCAACATTGAATTCCTAATTCTTGACTCACATCCAGCTAAATGACTTGGGCCTTGTTCTCTTAGGGTTATTTAAAAAATTTATACAAAATTTATTTTCTAATTAATCACTTCTCACCAATCACATCATTTATATCATTAATCAAAATACAAAATATTTTTTATTTTAAATTATTATTTTTTATTTTATTTATATATATCAATACTTTTTAAGTCTTTTTACCAAAAATAATCATTACTTTCACCCATCATCCAATCTTTCTCTCTCTTAGTTTTTTAAAAACCCACAACCAAACGACCCATAAAAACCCACAACCAAACGAGGCCTTGGGTATTATTTTTTTTTTGTTAGAACTTATCAGAAGTTTAATAAGGAAGTGCATTTAACAATTACAGCCAAAACTACCTTTGGCATTGTTCAAGGCCAGCTTATTTCCTTTTTGGTTTGTGTTAAAATGCTTAACTAATTTTTATTATGTGGAATGAATATTGGAATCAATAACCAATACCAAGAATGGCAAAAGAGTTGCTTCAAGAACCAAAATATTGTTGAAGCTTCAATAGTAACCTTGACAAAAGAATTACTTAACAACTGAGCTAGCTTAAAGTTTAGCAAAAATTAATGATTAATATAGGAGAGTCAAAGATGAAAATCATATTGAAAGGGAATTTTACCAGTTGAATAATAAAAAATAATATATCATTTGAGAGAGGTTGAATGTTCAAAGCTTTTGCAACCAGCAGCCAGGGAAGGGTAAATGGAGGTTGAAATTTCAGCAATAAAAGAGAAACAACAAAAACAATAAGAAAAATTAAAACTCTGTGGGATGATGCATGACAATGGGCAATATCAACATGTTTCAATTTGTTTGTAAAACTTACAATAATAGCTAGCAGCATTTGTGCTAATCCCTTTGTTAAGGTAGCCAATGACAAAACAATACTTACACGATGATATGGTTCTTCTTCTTTTGAGAAAGAAACAGAATGCTTTAGATTTTCTTTATGATTATTATTATTATTATGTCATCCCTCCTCCTACTCAAAGACTCCTTTGATAGCGAGGCGTCTCTTTTGGAAATGGCCTCCAGCCAATGAAATCAGCACTTCCTTGATGAACTCTTGCAAAAGGTATGACTGGTTGTGTAGCCGTCGATACATTTGGCCTGTTGCAAATCCCAAGTTTGACTAGAAATGTCACTGAGCTTCCTTTCTCCAATCCTTCACTTTCAACCCAAATGTACCCTCCCATGAGACTCACAAACCTATTTCATAATTTTAGTCATGTGTTAGTTGTTTAAGAGAACCAAACATAATCTACTATTGTACAACTGAGTTTGATTTGTCATACATATATGTGTGAATTTTATTTGTCTGAACTAAATAAAATCAGATGGTCGGGTCGATAAACAAAAAATGGTGCAAATACCGTTTACATATTGCAAGTCCAAGACCCACACCAGTGTGAATTCTGTTTGAACCAATGTTAGACTGCGAAAACTTAGTAAAAACATATGGGAGATCTTGTGAAGTAATGCCGCAACCAGAATCCTTAACCTGTTCATGGAGGACAAACAACATATAAAACACACAGTATGTCAGTTTATTTGGAGTCTTCTCTAATTAAAACTGATGCATAAAAAAAAAGTGCTCATCCCACCTGTACTCTCAAGAAGAAGTGTCCGTCACATGAAACGGGATAAAATTCAGGAGGTCGCCAATCTCTCAATGACTCTGATTTAGCAATAGAAGCTATAATGGAAACATAACCCTCCTTTGTGAATTTTACAGCATTCCCAGCAATGTTAAGAATAGTCTGCATAAGCCGCTTCTCATCACCAACAGCATACATGGGTAAATCTGGGGCCAAAATCCACGTCATAGGTAACTTCTTCACAGAAGCAATGGGCTTTATCAAGTTAATTACCTACATTCAATAAGAGAGAAGGGTTTTAGAAGAGTAGACTACTTAAAAGAAGCAATTGACATTATCAAGTTAATTATCTACATACAATAAAAGAGAGGGGTTTTAGAAGAGTAAACTTCATAAAAGCAGGTGAGTGAAAACTACAACTACCTCTCTGAAGACCTCATGAAGATTGAAGACATCGGCATCTAATTCAAGGCTACCATCTTCAAGTCTAGATAAATCTAGAACATCATTAACAAGTGTGGCTAGTAGATTGCTACTCCTTAATACAGTTTCTATCATAATTCTTTGATCTGGATTTAGTTCTGTTTCTAAAAGAAGAGAAGAGAGAGACATCATGGCATGCATAGGTGTCCTCATCTCATGATTCATCACTGCCAAGAAATCATTTCGAGCACGGATAGCCATCTCGGCCTCTTGTCGAGCAGAATCAAGATCAACATTCTGCTTCACTAATTGATCGCGAGCTCTCATAGACTCTTCCAAAATTTCAGCATGAGAAAGAGCAACAGCAACCTGTAGAAAATGAGACATTAGTGATACTGAACAATACAAACAATACAATAATCATAGTCTTCCGGTGAACAAATACTCCAAACCCCAATCCAATCTAAACCAAATTGTGAACTTTGGGTAGACATTTTGGTTTGGTTTGGGTTCAATTCGGATTAACCGAACTACAGGTTTGTTTTCTTCAGAAAAAGATTCAAAAATATTTCGATTGTTTTAAAGAGAACGATTGTATATATTAGGGAAAATGAAAAATGTAATATATTGTGATTATCAGCAAACTAGAAGATTAAAGGATAGAAAAAGAAAAACTATAATCTGTTAGTACAAGTTGTGAATAACAGCAGTCTAAGAGAGAAAGAAAAAGATAAATGTATATCAACAAAATTTAGTTTGGATTATCCAAAACATAGTCAAACCAATCAATACTAGTAATTAGAATGGTTTAGATAATGAATTGGATAAACTTAGATTTTGTTGAATATGAATTGGATAAACTTAGATTTTGTTGAATATGAATTTGATAAAACGAATTGAATTTACCCGTTTGCTCAAGCAAGTTAAATATAAATTTAAACCCAATTTCTGTAATAAAAAGTTATACTAAGCTCACTCCTAGAGCTTCTTTGATCTGGTTTTTTGGGGTTTTGTCCAAAAGACCTTGTTTAATAAAAAGAAGTAGGTTATTTGGGTTTTTAATTAGTTTATTTATTAAAATGTCCTTTTGAATTTAAAATTAAAATTTAATAAAATAAAGTAAGATTATTTTAGTATTTTAGTTGATGAAATAATGTGATAGAGAGATCATTTATAAAAAAACTGGTAAAAATTCAAAATATCCTAAAAAAAACCGTGATCAAACGAGGCCCTATAGTCATTAATATTCAAAACAAGTGTAAGACAAATAGAGAATAATAATGTTGTGAAAACTGCTTCCAATTTAATAAAAAGAAAAAAAGTATATAAAGGTCGGAAAATAACCTGGTCAGCAACAACTTCTACAAGTTCCAATTCATGGTCCCTCCATTTTCTTATTCCATCCATAGGTAGGATTAGAACCATTATAGCATAAGTTTTTGCTGAGAGGTCCGGCCAGTCATTAATTTGGAAGTTTGAAAGATGTAGAAGAGGAACTCGGACAGCAACGACCTCTGGGGGTAGATATCTTCCAACAGGTTGGATCCGTGCCAAAGGGCATGTATGTGGGATTCGTATTGCTTCACTACTATTAAAAACCTCATTGACAATGGGAAGATTTATGGCCACAGTAGATCCAACAGGAATAAGGTTGTTTAAAGTGTAAGAAAGTTCAAGGTTCATGCCCTTTCTTGATGGCATCCATATTGCACACTCCTCTAGCTCCAAAGTCCTTCCCAATTCAACCAGTGTAGTTCTAAGAATAGTGTGCTTGTCAAGTGTGCTTCTAATTTCATGCGTTAGCATTCTGACATGTCTCCCGGTTTCTTCTTGAGACATAATAAGCCCCATTTCTCTGTCAAGAGCTTCAGCCTTGTTCCTAAGGCGTAATTCAGTTGTTTTGACACTCAGAAGATCGGGAATAATGTGCACAAGCATCAAAGCTGTTGCACATGATACTACAGCAGTTGCAATTTTTGCTATCGTCATGACTACAGCAACTGTCTTTGAATGCATAGAGAAAGTCCACAGATTTATAAAATGTGTTGCACCGCAGAGAACAATGAAAGCCCCGAATTGCATTAGCACCCATCTATAAGGAAAGAATGCTGACTTTTGGACAAAGTAAATCAGCTCTAAGGGAATTGAGAAATAAGCAAATGCAATAAAGAAGTCTGATATGTATTGGTATTTCACAAGGAGCTCATCAGCAGGCCACTGGGTCTCAATACAATCACAGGACTCCATTTTTTCTATTCAGAACAACCTGAAAAACACAATGAACTCCATTATCAAGAATAGGAGACAAAATACATAATTTTCTTGTGGGGATGTTGCTGAAACCCTATTGTTATTATCTATATGGAAGGTACATCAATTGTCAATAATAAGGAATAAAATGATGAAGAGCTTTCCTATATAATTGATATTGCAACTTATGTTAGTTATGTTGCTCCATATACTCTCCACCACAATACCAGATTTGAAAGGACAAAGCTGTGTAGTTATAATCTGAGTACTAAGTGATCTTTAGAAGTACATGAGAAGCCTTGCTGAGGAAGAGCTTTCCTAAAGAGGTAACACCATTTATAGAAGAATCACCTTGAAGAAAAAATCATTAATTTTTGACAACTAAGAAACGCCTAAATAATGTTGGGTAAGGTGCTGAAGTATTTACAGACGATCGAGTAATTGAAATAACACAAGTAGCCTGCCTGCCTAAGAAAACATATCCGGCGATCTAACATACAGCATTCATAAAATTAGCTATAAATGGAAGCTAATGCAGGTCATACAACATCAAGTAGAACTGCAAGAGTTAACCTTTATATATGTGGCCTTCACTCTAGCTCTATTTTCGTAAATGGGTAGATATTTGCAATTGGTTTGCAGAAAGTTGCAGATTATTCGGACTGAGAGGGTGTAATTCGTTGGCGGTTACCTCCCGTAGCTTAGGATCAGCTTCCGTGATCCGAATACTGCGTCCTTCGCATCTTTCGAGTTTCACTTTTGAGCACCAGTGCCCTTTTTTCTCTACGACCTTCTCTTTCCCTGGCCCGAAAACTTAGAAAGAGAGAAAAGGAAAAAATAAATAAATATCACTAGTAGAAAAGTGCAAACTGTTCAGGAAACATCACGGACATGGTCAATGGCGCCTTCTACATTCTTCTTCCCTTAAGAAATGGTTCGCTATTTGTTGTTCTTTTATTTCTTTCCCTAGATTTGGATTTGGATTTTAAAGAAAAAATCACATCTATAGTTTTAGATTTACACATCTCAAGAAATCATATTTTCATTAATTTTTTCAAGCAAATTGTTTTTTCCCAGCCCTATTAGTCTACCTTACTTCACTCTTTACTCAACTCCAAAATTACTTATTTATCCTATAACTTTTATATATATAAATAAGTAATTTTGAATGTAAGTGAGGAATGAGGGATGGAAAAAACACCCGTCTTTTCAATTTCATACTAATGTAATTTAAAATGAAAATATTTTAAACCTTATGTTTTAGCTCTAAAAATTTTAAATATGAATAAATTGAATATATTTGTTCATAAATTTTGTATATGCAAGTATCTTTCATTTTTAGTATTAAAAGGTTTTAGGTTCATAATTTATTATTGTTTAATTGAAAAAAGTATTATTTAATATATTAATAGTCTAATTTTTATTTTATTTTTAGAACTTTAGGTTTCTCATTTATTATAGAGTGTAACTAATTCCGTGGGTTAAACACATAATCCGCAAACACACCGATGCATAACTTGTTGTCTGATAGGCTCGAATGCAGGACTCTAGAGTTTGATGATATAACCCAGAATTGGTCCTTCTCATTCTTATTATAAATTACTTAAATTGTATGTAATTAAAATATTTTATATTTTAAGACAAAAAAAATACCCGCAAACACACTGATGCAGAACTTATCGTCTGACGGGTTTGAACCCAGAACTCGAGAGTCTGAATATATAACCCAGAATTGGTCATTCTCATTCTTATCATAAATCACTTAAATTGTATGTAATTGAAATATTTTATATTTTAAGACAAAAAATATTACTTAACTAATTTTTTTAATTAAAAAAATATTATGCATCTATGTTGATGGTTAAAAAGAGTATTAATTGTTTTTATATTTAACAGTACAAAATTACAAGCCATGATTTTTTTCCATACAAATGTCATTTAAGCATGTTAATATAGTCATATTAATCCTCCCTAACTCACACAAATCATGAATTACAAATTTAAGCAAAGCATTCCAAAATTCATGTAAACAATGGAGAGTATAAATCATGTAAGTCACGGCCATCATGTAAGCATGTGAATTTGTGAGAAGGGAGTCATGAATTATCATACAAAATATTTACAAACAAAATGACTAAAAGAGAATTTAAAATCATCATTAAGTGTAAAAATTATGTGGATCCAAAAGTAATCTTAATCATACAAAGTAAAAAACCACAATTTCAAAAGCATGCTTCAACCATAAATTTATTGGCATAACTAAAACATTTAAGACATAATCAAATGGGCATCAGGTGAATTAAAAATATTTTAAAAAATAATATAATTATTCTTATGTTTTTTTAGAGCCCTAAGACCTAGGCTATGCAAATGTTTAAATAAATAGATAAAAAAATGGCCAAATAGGCCTTGTTTTGAAAAATAAATTTTATTTTCTTAAAATATTACTATTTCTTATTTGTTTTAAATTTTTATGAATTATTTTTAAAATAAAACATGTTTGGAAGTAATTGATGCAAATAGAAAAAAAAATTAAATAAATAACATAAAATGGAATAAATAGGAAATGGACCTAAAGACCATTGGACCTGTTCCTCGGGTTCTTGTCTGTTTTGGGTCAGCTTGTTTAGACATGGGTCAAATTTTCTGGGCATTAAGCCCGAAAGTTGGTGGGCCACGAACTTTTGAAGCAAGCAAACTTTTATTTCTTTTAATCCTTAATGTTGAATTAATAAAATAAGATAGAAAGAGATGGTAGACACTAGAGGTGTTTAATATTTGGTCTGAACCGAATATTCGACCGAATTCGAATTCACCGAATTTGAATTTTATTTTCGGTTTTCGAATTTCAAACCAATTCGAATTCAAATACGGTTTTCGAATTGGTTTTCGAGTTTGGGTTTCAACTCAAAAACCAAACCGAAAACCAAATTTATTTTTTATTATTTATTTTTCTATTTTTTATTATTTATTTTTCCAAACTTAGCTTAAAAAAAGTTCAAAATAATTAAATTATAATAAAAAAAAAGAAAACAAAAGCATTAGTGGTCTAGTGGTAGAATAATACCCTACTACAGTATAGACCTAGGTTCAATTCCTAGCTGGTTCTATTTATTTTGAGTTATGCTAGTTCCAAAAATTAAAAAAAAAACGAATTCGGTTTGAATTCGAGTTATTCTATTTATTTTGAGTTATGCTAGTTCCAAAAATTAAAAAAAAAACGAATTCGAGTTATTCGAAATTCGAACCGAATATCGAATTCGGTTCGGTTTAATTAAAATTTATTCGAATTCGGTTCGGTTTTCGAATTGCCTAAAAAAAATAAAAATTTGAATAAACCGAATCGAAGAACTCGAATAACCCGAAAACCGAACCGATGAACACCCCTAGTAGACACTCAAATTTTTATTCTGTAATTTTATAATTTATATATTTTAATAAATTTTACGTCTATTTTTTTTATAAAACCTATATACGGGTATATTACATGAATTATTAAATAAATTAATACTTTTATAGTCATTATCGTATCGATTGGACTCTTAAAATAATTAATTTCGGATTATAAATAAATAGTAAGTTAGATTTGAATAAATTAACCTATATTGATATTTTTTTTATTGAATAAATAATTTTTTTTTTGTATAGATTGTTGTGTCAAACGGGACTAAAATAATAATAATTTAATAAACAAAAATATATAAAATAATTGTACGTGATATTAAAGAATTTTAAATGAATTTATTTGTTACTATTTTTTTAGATATTTTCAAAAGTAAATAAAAAATAAATAAATAAGTGAATACAAAAAGAAGGAACTAGCCAATGAGATTGAAAAGATAGTAACATTTTATCTGAAACAAAAAAACATGTGATTAGAGAAATTTGTAGAATTCAAATGTTACAACAAATTTAACAAAGAAGCGCCGCACATTTGTTTTGGACTCAACATCAAATAGGGTTTTCATATATTAGTTATATTAAACTTAGAATTGGCTTAAGGCCTCTCTTTTAGTTTATTTAATCATTGGAGAGCAGTTTAGAAAAAAAAAATACCAACAGAAAGACTGCCCAGAAAATTATTGGGTCCCAAACAGACTTTCAACTTCGATTTAAGTATTAGAAATATTTTTTAAAAATAAAATATTATTTTAAAAAATTTTAAATAATTCTTGACAATTTTTAAAATTAATTATAAAATAATTAATTTGAGTTAAAGTTTAAATAACTTTTATATTTGTTATAATCAAATTAGAATTTAATTATTTTGAAAATTTTATTTTAAATTAATTAAAAATAATTAATTTAAAAGATTATTTTAATTAAACAAAATCACTAATTGATTTGTGAAAAATTAATAAATGGTGTACGTGTACAAACGTATTTTTCACTAAAGATTTTGTTTTAGTTCAAAATTTGGTGATACTCGGGAAAAAGTTTTCGCGCATCAACCTCCGTACCCGTTTTAAAAATGGTCTATACTTTATAAAGTCTTACCTTTTGAAAATCAGTTGTATAAAGTTTTATTTAACTAATTTCTCTTGGTCCTAGACATGCATAGATTTTTGCGTATTTACATAATTGTAATAGCAATTATTTTAATGCTGGTTCCTATTGCTGATGATTAATAGGGAGGAAAATACCTAAAGAACATCAGTATTTAGAGACATTAAAGTTTAAAAATAAATTCTAAACAAGCCTTTATCAAAATATTTTTGTGTGGAAATATCCCAAAAATATTTTGAAATCTAATTATTTGGGATTTTTAGAAAATGGTTTAAGGTTCTAAAATTACAAAAATATTTCTGGAATTTTAAAATTGGAACCAAACAGGTCTTAAGACCGATGTTCTAGGTCCTGGGTTCATTTTTTCGGTCGGGACTAAAAAATCCCTCGGTCGGGGTGCAAAGGCATTTCGGTCTTTGGCTAGAATTCTCGGTCGGACGCCTCAGTCATGAGTGGAGATAATCGGTCTTAGGTTTGGAAGTTCTCGGTCGGTTGTGAGACTCCTCGGTTCTAGATTCAATTTCTCGACCAGATATATAAAATCTTCAGTCGGACCTCTCGGTCCTAGATGAAGAACATTGGTCGGACCTTAGACCTAGCTGAAAAACCTCGATCAAAACTCTCATTTTTGATCGAAGATCATCGGTCGGATCTCTCGGTCTTCATATGCTTGATTGATATAAAAACATGAACACTGACTTTTCATTTGGACCAATTCAAGAACTAAAATTTTTCAATTATTTTGAAAATTTTAATACTAATCAAACATGATCCAAATAGTTGCCCAACATCATTAGAAGCATGTTGAGAAACTTTTTAAGTTTCTTTTCTTAAGGATAAACCCAATAATAGTAAACCATTTTCAAACTGAAATATACAAATTCAATTTCAAACTAGAAGTATGAATTAAAAGGTGATTGGAAGCATACCAAGGATTGAAGAACACTCCTTAGACCTTAGGGAAACTTTTAGGATGTATGGATTTAAGCTTTAAGGCCTTACACGAAAATTCCAAAATCCAGAACCTTGGAGCTTCAATTGCGGATTTTCTTAAACTTTGATTCGTGGCTTGAGATGATATCTCTTGTCTTCAGAATTGTGAAGGGAGACTATTTATAGACTCCTGAAGTAGGTTGAGGGAGCAAGTGGACTCGAATTAGTCAAAAGCCATTAATTTTATTTATTTTCTTTGACCATTTTCCTTAACTATTTAGGTTTTAATTATCACAATAATTAATATAATTAATTGTTTAATTAGGCTTTGGCTTTGGGTTTAATTATTTTAGTTTTATTTATTAAAAAATAATCAAATAATTATTTTCAAGTTTATAAATTGAGTATGTAGATTTTTAGTGCTTATAGAGTGCCCCTCTTGAATCAAGTTTGAATACAACAAACCGGTTTTAAAAACGTAGATTCGAGTATGACATTTAACACTAGGTTTTCTTACCAAATTTATGTTATTTTAAAAGTAGTGGAAAGATAGAACCTTTAGTGAGCTGATGCTGGAATGACCTGGTGTTGCTGTATGTAACATTCGTCGAGGTTCTTCCAAGCGTTGCTTAAGGCTCTTTACTTGATGATTATCCTAACAAGGATAATTCATATATTATGTTCTACAGATATCAAAAAAATATCCGTAAAATCCATGAGATAATAATAAAGAGATAATCATAGGTATTAAAAAATCAATTCCTGTTTAAACATGAATATCAATAGATTATTCAGGTTAGTCATGTACAAATGACTAACGATTAATGTCGTTTGATGAGACATGAATGTTTTATCAACTTTCATGTAGGTTACTAACAAGTAACATTTTAAGATGATCATATGTGTATGATCGCGAGATTACCAACATATAAACTTGAGGGAGATCATGTATAAATGATCGTGGCGCTATCAACATATAGATTTTTGTATTTTGTAAATTAGAAGGATCATACCTATCAATAAATAGGGTTTGGAGTACCTATTCGAGTGATAGGGTTTGAGCACTTGTTGACAAACAAGGTTTGAATACCTATTTGAGTGATATAGTTTGGTTTTGAGTACCTATCAAGCGATATTGTTTTGATACTTATTCGAGCTATAGGGTTTGAGATACCTATTCGAATGATAGGGTTTTGAAATACCTATTCGAGGGATAGGGTTTTTGTAACCTATCGAGCGATAGGGTTTTGAAATACCAATTTGAGTGATAGGGTTTTTGTTACCTATCGAGATATAGGGTTTTGCTTTGAGTACCTATTTGAGCGATAAAGTTTGTGTATGAATCATATACAAATGATCTTGTATTCTTATCGACATATAATATTGTTAACGAATCATGTACGAATGATCTATGTGCTTGTCGACAACAAGGCTTTTGATCCCTATCGAGAGATATGGTTTTGTTTTGAGTACCTATCAAGAGATATGATTTGGATACCTATTATAGTGATAGAGTTTCGTTTTGAGTACCTATCAAGATATAGGGTTTGTGTATGGATCATATACATAAAATCTCGTATGCTTATTAATAGATAAGATTTTAACGAATCATATACGAATGATCTCTATGCTTATCGACAAACAAGTCTTTTGATAGCAATGGAGAGATAATATTTTGTTTTGAGTACCTATCAAAGAGATAGGTTTGGATACCTATTCGAGTGATAGGGTTTCGTTTTGAGTACCTATCAAGAGATAGTGTTTGTGTATAGATCTTATACATATGATCTCGAATGCTTATCACATATAAGATTTTTAATGGATCGTGTACGAATGATCTTTGTGCTTGTCGACAAAGAAAATTTTTGATATCTATCAAGAGATATGGTTTGAATATCTATTAATAAATAGGGTTTGTAGATAAAATCATGTGTAAACGATGTCTCGACCTTTCGACATATAAGATTTTAGCGGAATTGTATCTAAATGATATCTCGACCTATTGACATATATATTTTTAGCAAAATAGTATATAAACGATAGCTCGACCTATTGATATAGGATTTTAACAGAATCATATATAAATACTGTCTCGAACTATTGACAAATAGGGTTGTAGAGGAACGTATATAAACAATATCTCGACCTATTGACGAATAGGGTTTTAGCAGAAACGAATATAAAGGATATCCTGACCTATCGACAAATAGAGTTTAGGTTACCTATTGACAAATAGGGTTTTAAACGGAATCATGTATAAACAATTTCCCGTACGTATCGACATATAGATTTTTGATGGGTCATGTACGAATACCTCGAGTTCTTGTCGACATACAATATTGTTAACGGATCATCTATAAATGATCTTTGTGCTTGTCGACAAACAAGGCATAAATAGAATCGTGTACGAACGATTTCTCGTACCTATCAACATATAGTTTTTTTTATTGGGTCATGTACGAATGATCTCGATTTGTTTCTGGAGATTTAGGGTTTTAAATCACAGAATATCGCAAGAGATTTTATGAGAGAGAAATATGAATCGGTTTAGGCATGTTGGTCACACTTTATATAACATGACAGACACGTGCCTTCATGTTATTTGTTTTAAAAAGATAAATATTTATTTTAAAAATCTAATTCATAAATGTGATCTTTCATTGTCCAAAGGGGATGAAACGACATCGTATTGATAAGATTAAAAATGTTGTTCCACTCAGCTTAAGACAAGTCGTTTGATATTCACTAAGACAACCGACTGACCGTGCTGTCCACAAGCCTTGCATTTTAGCTTAGTGACACAACTGTGCTAAAGGCATGCTGCTGACTCACAACAAGTAGCCAACAAAAGGCTTTTCCTAACAACTTAGTGTCATTACTATGTTGAAAATACAAGTTGATTAAGCATAGTCTCGTCTGTTGTATAGTGTCATCAGCCGAGTATTCTTTCAGCACGGTTGGAGACAGCCATTTCAACACGTATAGCTTATCAACTTATCAACAAATTCCCCTAAGTTTATGCATACTAAATTAAATTAGATCTATAAGACCTAAAATATTTATAAAGTAAGAAAACTTAGTATGGGGGAGTGGCTTCGTGAAGATGTCGACCACTTGTTGATCGGTGGACACGTATTCTAGTCAAAGAGCTTCTGAGCAACATGATCTCGGATGATGGATGTCGATATGCTTCGTCCTTGAGTGCAATACCAGATTATAAGTGATCGCAATAACACTAGTGTTGTCACAAAAGATCAGAGACTCATCTACCTAAATGTCAAAGTCTCTCAACTACTGTTGAATCCACAACAATTGAGCACATCAACTTCCTGTAACAAGATATTCTTCTTCTGCTATATACGTGGTAATAGACGTCTATTTCTTGCTAAACCAAGAGATCAAATGATCACAAAGGAACTGACACGTTCCACTGGTGCTCTTCCGATCAATCTTACAACCTACATAGTCTACATCAGAGTAACTAATAAAGTTAAAACAGGAATCCTTCGGATACCACAGTCCAACACATTGAGTTCCCTTTAAATATTTCAAAATACATTTAAAAGCTATGTAATGAGATGATTGTTTAGAATTAACCTAAAATTTTCCACACACGTCGACAACAAATAAAATGTTTGGCCGGCTGGCTGTTAGATAGAGAAAAAAGCCAATTATTCCTTGGTAAGTTGTGATTTCGACATCCTGACAACCATCATCTTTATCCAACTTTCTCGACGAGTTCATGGGAGTTGAGGTAGCTGAACAGTTCTCCATACTGAATTTCTTCAGTAATTCCTTGGTATACTTCGCTTGATTAAAGAAGATTCCAGCTTCAAGTTGCCGAACTTTAAGGCCAAGGAAGAACGTTAGCTCACCCATCATACTCATCTCAAACTTATCCTATATCATCTTAGAAAACTTTTCACATAATTTAGGGTTAGTTGACCCAAATATGATGCATCCACATAAATTTGTACAAGTAGTATATGTGAATCTTTAACAAATCTGAAAAGTGTTTTATCTAATGTGCCAATAATAAAATCATGCTCAAATAAGAATTTAGTCAATGTATCATACCAAGCTCTAAGAGCTTTCTTAAGACCATATAAAATTTTATCTAATTTGAAAACATAATTAGGTAGAGAATGATTTTGAAAACCAAGAAGATATTCAACATAAACATCCTCATTAAGTATGTCGTTAAGAAAAACACTTTTAACATCCATTTGATATACTTTAAAGTTTTTGAAAGCAGCGTAAGATAGGAAAATTCTAATAGATTCAAGTCTAGCTACATGGGCAAATGACTCCTCAAATTCAATTCTTTTCTCCTGTTTGTATCCTTGATCTACTAGCCTAACTTTATTTCTCATAACTAAACCATCTTCATTAAGTTTTTTTTCTAAAAACCCATCTAATTCCAATAACATATTGATCAGCTGGTATTGGAATTAAATGCAAAACTTTGTTTCTTTCAAATTGATTTAGTTCTTCTTGCATAGCATTGATCCAATCTGGATCAAGCAATGCTTCATCAACTTTCTTAGGTTCAATTTGAGAAATAAAAGAAGAGATTTTAAATTCATCCATTAGTTGGTTCCTAGTCCTAAGAGGTGCAAATGGGTTACCTATTATTAGTTTAGGTGGGTGGTTTCTATTCCATTTGAAGTTCGGTTCTAGAGGGTCAGTTGTCTGGTCAGCTGTTTTAGCAATATCTGGACTATTAGTCGCCTGTTGACTTTTAGTTTGGCTGTTTGGTTGAACATCAACCGGGTCAGCTGGTTGATCAGACGGGCTATTTCTATTGACATGAACTTCATCATCACTATCAGATTAGAGATTAACAGCTTCCAATCTATTAGAAACTTCAATAATTTCATTAGAGTTATTTTCAACAAATTCATCAAATACAACATGAGTAGATTTTTCAACAGATAGAGTTTGTTTATTAAAAACTCTATAAGCTTTGCTAACTGAAGAATAACCTAACATTATGCCAACATTTGCCTTGGCATCAAAAGTAGTAAAATGAGTTTTGTCATTATTGCGAATAAAACACTTACAACCAAATATCCTAAAATATGATATTTTAGGAACCTTACCATAAAAGATTTCATAAGGTGTTTTATTAAAACATTTATTAATCATTGATCTATTTTGAGTATAACATGCTATATTAATGGCTTCTGCCCAACGTTTTTGAGATACACCAGAATCATCTATCATAAACCTAACTACTTCTTTCAGTGTTCTATTTCTCCTTTTAGTAACGCCATTTTGTTGTAGAGTTCTGGCACTAGACAACTAATGTCTAATACTAGATTCCACAAGAAAAGAAGACATATATATGTTTGTAAATTCAGTTTCTCTATCACTTTCATTCTTTATGATACTTAAGAATTTTTTATTTTGTACCCTTCTAAGAATTTTAATTAAATTTTCAGTAGTTTGATCCTTAGATACCAAGAATACTACCCAGGTAAATCTAGAATAATCATCAATTATAACTAGGGTATATCTCATTTCCCTTAAAGTGGTTACTAGAATTGGAACAAACAGATCCATGTGCAATAATTCCAGACACTTGTCGAATTGGATATTCCATTTGTTTTTAAAAGTTGACCTGACCTGTTTGCCAATTTGACAAGCAGGACAAACCTTATCTTTAGAAAATTTCAGTTTAGGAATGCTAGTTACAAGATCTTTTGAAAAGATATTGTTAATTGTTTTAAAGTTTAGGTGATATAGTGTTTTATGCCACAACCAGTTTTGATCATTTTTAGCAATCATGCATGATCAGACATTTTATTCTTCCCGTTCATCTTATATGAATTTCATATTCTACTTCCTGCCAGCAAGGTGTTCCCTTACTAATCTTTAACAAGACATACATGTTTTTTAAAATCTATTATATACCCGTTATTATACATCTGACTTATACTAATTAAGTTATAGCATAGATTTTCTACTAACAACACGCTATTAATAGTAAGGTTACCGTGAACAATCTTATCCTTACCCATGATTTTCCCTTTACTGTTATCACCGAAGGTGATCTTTGGTCTTGTACATTTTATTATTTCTGTCAGCAGCCGGCTGTTGCCTGTCATGTGTCTGGAGCAACCGCTATCCAGATACCAAACAAAGTCTTCCAGGAAGCTGTCCTAATTTACCTACACATATATACATTTACAATTTTAGTACTCATATTCATTTGGGTCCATGGTTAATCAGTCCCTTAGGGATCCATTTTTGAGTTATCTTTATGGATCTCTCATTTTATGTTGTTAACAACGCGTATGATTTAGACTTGGAAGACGTCTTCCAATATAATGATGATCCCTTAACTTTAGAAGATGATATTTGGTGAAAACTTCTTGACTTTCTGTCAAGTTTTTGTTTACCAGACCAACTGGCTACCCACTTCTTGGGCTTAAGCCAACTTGACTTTTGGTCAGTTGACTTAACATATTTAAGTTCATCTTTTAAAGTCAAGTCAACACAGCTTTGGTTAGTTCCAATGTCAGTTAAATTTCCCATGACAAAGCTTATGGGTTTAAGCTCTCCTTTTACTGAGTTTAACTTTTTTATAGACTCATCTGAGTCACTGTCAGCCCATTTACTCTCGCTTTCTTCAGACAACAAAGCTTTTTGATCCTTCTTGTTCTTCCTATCCTATCAAACAACTTTTTGTCATCCTTCTTGGGCTTTTTGCAGCCAGCCTTGAAATGACCTGGTTTATCATAGTTAAAGCATTTTAAGTTAGCATTGGAATCATTTTTATAATTGTTTCTGTTTGAATTAGAGTTAGAATGATTCTTCTTCATAAATTTGCCAAACTTCTTGACGAAGAATGATATTGCATCGTTGCTGATCTGTTTCGCAGACTTCGCAACAGTCAAAGCAGGTGGCTCTTCAGTAGTCACCAGTGCTTTCGTTGTGACGGATGTGGATGGCTCCTCTTTATTCCTTGAGTTTATTTCAAACTCGTAGGCTTTCAGATCAATGAACATATCGTACAACTCAATCTTGTTGAGGTCTTTTGATTCCCTCATGGTAATTGTCTTGATGTCCCATTCTCTGGGCAAAGCTTTCATTACTTTGATAGCAACCTCTCTGTTGTTATATGTCTTTCCAAGAGTTGAGAGTTCAATAACTATACTGCTAAATCTTTCATCGAATTCAGTCATTGTCTCTCTAGGACGCATCTTGATGCTGTCAAACTTCTATGTGGTAATCATTAACTTGTTTTCTTTTGTTTGGTCGTTGCCTTCACAGAGTTGAGTCAGCTTCTCCCAAATCTATTTAGCAGTGGAACATGACTTGATTTTGCTGAACATGTTCTTTTTAAGAGTTTTGTAGAGAAGGTCTTTGGTGGTGTTGTCGAGGTTGGCCTTCCTCTTGTCTTTAATAGTCCACTTGTATCTAGGCTTCTACTTCATCTTAGGAGCACCCTCAGTTGTAGTTGTGGCTGTGCTGACCTTCAAAATCTTCATGGGACCATCAGTGATGACATACCACATATTATCATCTTGAGCCACCAATTAAGCTTGCATTCTGATCTTCTAGTCATCATAATCTTCCTTTGAGAACATTAAAATTTTGTTTAGAGAGACATGATTCAGATATGTGCAGAATCTTGAGAATAGAAAACCTCACTCTGATACCACTTGTTAGGATCGGTGA
Organism: Impatiens glandulifera; assembly: GCF_907164915.1. Lineage (NCBI taxonomy): Eukaryota > Viridiplantae > Streptophyta > Magnoliopsida > Ericales > Balsaminaceae > Impatiens > Impatiens glandulifera. The sequence continues at coordinate 114,931,675 of NC_061862.1, read as the reverse complement.
CAACAATAGAAGGGGGAGGTTGAATATTTTTGTGCTAATTTTCACTTTCAATGTGATTTTAATTCTGTTAGAGATTAAAAATATGTTTCAATTCTTCGACAAATCGTAGCAAGCTCTTGAACAGTTTCAAGTGCGGAAAGTTTATTGCTAGATTTGAAGCGGCAGATATAAGACTAAATAAAGACGTAAAGTAACAACACAAGATTTTATGGATGTTCGGAGATAAAAATCCTACGTCACCCCTTGTTTTATTTCTAGAATGATTCCACTAGAAGACTTTGATTTGTATAGAATCTACACAAACCCACTCAGAGTACAGGTCTTAACAATTACCTATTTTTGAACTCCTAGCTATCACACTCTGTTGAACAGACACCGTTCTGTTCAACTTACAATACTGAAAATACTATCAGGTAGTACAAGAGATTATTGCTCAACATATGATGTAACAGTAATTTGAATAAATATTCACTTTTTGGATCGTGAAAAGTCTGAGCGTAAATTGATCGAGAGATCGAGAATCCAGAGATCAGGTATTCAAGAGATTAAGAGATTTATTGTTGTACTCTGATGCCTTTTTATATTTGAAGTGTAGCAAGAGTCGAATCTATTTCGTAGATACGTGTTAGCTTTTTGATGGTTGTATGCTAGGTGTACGAGATAGTACGCATAAGAATAATATTCGTTTGTGCGTGGCGTATGAGATTGTAGTGCGTGGAATATTTGGTAGAACATGGAGTACTGGATAGTACTGCGCGGGTTAGTGGAATAATCGTGTACGTGGAAGTTGTACATGGAAGTTATACATTTTGGTGTATTAAGCTGTAGTCTACTGACAGCAAACACAATTGTTGGCGCAACACTTATGTTGGCTACTAAGTTGTTAGCGTAACACTACTGTGCTGAAGGAGAAAGACTACTGTCAATGCTTCTTCAGCTTGCTACTTGAACTAGCCTACTGCTAACGCTTCTTCAGACTACTGCTGTAGCAAGGCTGCTTCCAGCACTTTTTCAGATTGCTGTTGAGGCAAGGCTGCTGCTAGCACTTCTTTAGACTGCTGTTGGAGCAAGACTGCTGCCAACGTTTCTTTAACACTGCTGTTGAAGTAAGTTCAGGAATAAGTAGTCAATGGCGTAAGCTTGTATCAAATAAAAAAGAAGGTTCTCAAATGGGCTAAAACTCTGGAGGTGTCTGAAGCTCTAAAGAGAAAGGATCTTTTAAAGCTTGTTTAAGAGGAAAAGCGCTATTTCCCATCATTGAAGCCAGAAAAGCAAATTTCAACCCTATTGAGAAAGGTGCTGAAGTGGAAGCAAACGTTTTAAAAAGATTAGATGAGATCATGGCTGATTATCTTTCTGTAGTCACTCGATATGTTGATGGAGCTAATTGCTCAGGAGTTAGCTATTTTGGTATTTTTCCGATGAAGACGAGCCAATGGATGCCTCTGCTGATCATGGTGATACAAATGAGCAAGCTGCTGCTCTTCTGATAGGGTTTGGAAATATTTCTACAGAAGAAAGACGTTTACTGGCTCAACCCGCTGTCGAGCAAAATAAGGAACCCGTTCAAGAGAATCCATCCTTAGAAGAAGAAGAGATTATTCAAGAGCCTGAACAAGCTCTTGTGACTCAAGAAGAAGATGTTATTCAAGAGCCGGTCCAAGTTCTTGTAACACAAGAGGAAGAAATCGTTGAGGAGGTCATTCAAACTCTTAATGAAGAAGAGATAGTGAAATCCCCTATTGTCAGAGCAGAGGGATCTCAAGAAAAGAAGGCTGAAGATAGTCAGCCTGAGATTATCAGATCTGAGGGGGAACCTTCAAATGACAAAGATGCCGAAGAAGAGAGTTCCTCATCTGAGGAGGAACATGATCAAAATGATAGAACTGTTAAGTCTCTACCATTTCATAGGATTCATCCTGGTAATCTCTATGAGAATATTCTTCATCCTCTCCACAGCAAGGGTAATTTGTATGAAAGATTTCAGAGAGCAGAAGAGGAGCTGGAAGAAGAAGAGCGGAATAAAACTGGAAATGAGTCTAAGAAGGATGAACTGGAGCAATCCCTGTAGATTCACACCGAAGTTAATCCTATTCAGAGTATGGCAGCAGATTCACAAGATAATTCATCAAATGAAGGATCTTCTGATGACGGTACCAAGCTTCTGAAGACTATGACATCTTTGCTTAACTCTCTTCAGAAGAATGTGGTATCTCTGGGATCGAATATGGCAATGATCTTGTAGACCCAGAAAGAGGACAGAAAGGACTTCGCTGAACATCTCAAAACTCTTAAGGAGTTGGATGATACACTGAAGAAGAATACGTATGAGACTCATGCCTCAAACTTAAAATTTTTCCAAATTTGAAAAGCAGCTCTTCAGTCGTCAATCGGAAATGATGAGTCTTGAAAGACAAATCAATCTTGATAATCATCGTGAGATCATGGAGTCAATGGAATTATACAAGAATCAGCTAGTTGAAATTCAAGGAAGCATGAGAAGAACGGATGTTGAAAGATTGGAGTATGCCGACTCCATTGCAAGGAAATTTCAAGAGAAAGAGAATGCTAAAGCTGATGCCGAAAGAGAACAGACTCGTATCACCCAAGGTGAGCCCAGTAGAAGAGGTGACGGTGTATCAACCGACACCAGATCTAAGTGAGCGTCAACAAACGATGAAAATCCAAGGCCAACCAAAAGAGGTGGATGTCGAAGCGGTGGTGATCGCGGAGGCCGAAGCAGTAGTGGTGGTCGTGGTGGGCAATCTAGTAGTGATCGCGGAGGTCGTACCAGTGGCGGTGATCGTGGTGGGAGATCTAGTGGAAGCGGTCGTGGTGGTCGCGCTCTTCCTCCTTTTCGCAATTTGCTAACCGGTCAAGAGATGACAGGTGAAGGGATGAGCTATGAAGGAACTCGTTTCCCCATCGATCCTCGAGTGAAAAGGGAAGAACAATAATCTCTTTTCTCCTACTTTGTTAAGTTTTAAACTATGTTTCTTTGACTATGTTTGTGGAATACTGGTTTTTGAAAGTGGTTATGTGTGATGAATGAACAAGTTTTACCCTGCATTTATATGATGAATGCTTAATTTGTTATCTATGCAAAGTTTCAATCTCAAAGGGGGAAATTGTTGGGTCAAATTATTTTGACCAAGTGTTGAAATAGTTTGACTATTGGAATTTTGATGATGAAATGATGAATGGATTATATATGCGTCTAATTGTTTTTGATGCAGGTGTATTGAAATCAGATTTCACTAGACTTGGTTCTAATGAGGTTCATTAGACCGATTTGGTATTAGATGCATGGTGTTAGTCGTGTAGTCTAACTAGAGTAATTAGACGTACAGTCTAACTCGTAGAGTTAGACGTGCAAGTCTAATAGACTCGTAATTAGACGTACAGTCTAACACGTGGAGTTAGACGTGCAAGTCTAATAGACTCGTAATTAGACGTGCATTTCTAATAGAATCATAATTAGACGTGCAGTCTAACTCGTGGAGTTAGACGTGCAAGTCTAATAGATTCGTAATTAGATGTGTAGTCTAACTCGTGGAGTTAGACGTGCAGTCTAATAGATCCGTAATTAGACGTACAGTCTAACTCGTGGAGTTAGACGTGCAATCTAATAGATTCGTAATTAGACGTGCAGTGTAACTCGTGGAGTTAGACGTGTAGTCTAATAGATCCGTAATTAGACGTGCAGTCTAACTCGTGGAGTTAGACGTGCAGTCTAATAGATTCGTAATTAGACGTGTAGTCTAACTCGTGGAGTTAGACGTGTAGTCTAATGAATTGTGAAAGTTAGACGTGGAGTCTAACTCCTTCAGACTAGTTTGAAGTAGAACCGTAATTAGACGTGCAGTCTAACTCGTGGAGTTAGACGTACAGTCTAATGGAAAGAGAAAGTTAGACGTGTAGTCTAACTGGTGAAAGTTAGACGTGTAGTCTAACTTATGAAAGTTAGACGTGCAGTCTAACTCCTTCAGACTAGTCTGAAATGATTGTAATTAGACGTATGTCTAATCCCATTAGACCAAGTGGTCTAATGGATTCTATTATTAGACGGGGACGTTTAATTTCATTAGACGAGTTCGTCTAATTGAAATACGTCTAATGCCTTGCTTAAGCAGTTACTTGAAGCTAGCACCCGTCTACCCACGTGCTATAGCTGTACGTTACTCCTGCTCCACTTTCTAGTGAAGATCAGTACGACAGCCAGACGCAACTAATCAACCAATGACACGTAAGCAAATATCCTTCCCACTACTTGTTTTGCAGGTAAATCCCTGAAGAATATTCGGCACACTACCTGTTGTGTACGGCCACGATCCTTGTATTCAGAGTCTGCTGTGTACTATGGAGGCGTTCAAATGGAAGAGTGCCACGTATAATTCTGAAGATTCGGCCGTTGGTACCTGTGCCTTATTTAAAGATTCCTAAGGAAAACGGACAATCTCTCGATCTCTATTGTCTGCATTCTGAGAAGAATCCCTAAAATCAAGCTTTTGAATATTTATACTGTGAGCTACTTTCCTAATTGTACTGTGTGTTAATCAAGAGAGAGTTAGAATCAAAGCATTGTATTAACTGAGTGATATTCATCATATTGTAAGTTGAATAGAGTCTGTTCTGTTCAACAGTGAGCTATTCGTGCAAACTGTATTTTATTCAAAGTATATTATAGTGAATCCTTCCGGTGGTTGGAAGAAGGGGTGACATAGGAGAGTTTGCTCTGAACATCCATAAACAAACTGTTGTGTTGTTCATTTCTGTCATCTTCTCATTCTTGATCCGAAGCTTCAAACCTAAGTAAACATTTCCGCACTTGATTCTGTTTCAAGTGTTTACAAGGGTTTGCGTAGAATAGAAAGTAAATCAAATCCCTAACAAGATTTATTTCAAACCGTTTTTCATAAGCCTTCATCAATCGCCAGACCCCCGTCTCTATTGATAAAGTCGATCCTATCATACCGCTAATGGAGTGTGTCCCAGCATTAAAAGAACACCGTTTTGGACTCTTGTATTCTTCTTCATCGCGACGTAACGAGGATAAGGATGAAGATCCGTGGTTGAATTTTTTAAGTTGGAACTCAACCGTTAGTCCATCATTTCTGCTCATTTAAAGCCTGAAATGACCACTCTACGATGGTGATCATTTCTTTCTATCAAAATACGGATGATTCATCCTTATTCCGGTGACTTAATCTAAGAACAACCAAAACTATGGCTTTTGGCTGATTCAGGCCACTCGAAGCCTCCACCGACCTAGGACATATATAAATAGACCCCCTGAGTCATTTCCAAACAAGAGAATCCAATATTCACTCTCAAATCAGGATTTACAGATAATACGCCATTGAAGCTCAAAGCTTCTGGATTTTTCGAAAAATTAGTTTGAAGCCTTAAAGCTTGGATCTGAGCATCTAGAAAGCTTCCTTAAGAATTAAGGGCTGTTCTTCAATCTTTGGTAATGTTCCAATCACCCTCTAATTTATATTTAAAATTTGAATTTGAAATTTTTATATTTAAAATTACATAAGCATGTATGCTTGTTGTTTATGATGTTTAATGGCTGAAAATTCATCCCTAGATGATTTAAAAACTATTTAGATAGGATAGAACCGATCAATCGAATGAATAACCAAAATCCAAATTTGAATTTCTTTTTAAAAAAAATGGGTTTGTTGTTCTTGGATCAATTCTGTTGAATCATAGCCCATAAAGCTTCCCAACATAATTGTAATGATGTTGAGCGACTATTTAGATCATGTTTGATCAATATCAAAATTTTCAAAATAATTGAAAATTTTGAGTTCTTGCTTAAGTCAAAACGAATAGACAATGTTCTTATTTTGGTACCAATCAAGTGTATATAGTATAAGGAAGCTATTGGATAACTCCTTATACTTCAAAACAACTTTTAAATCCAAAACTCGATTACAAATTGTTTTAAACAAATTGATCATCATCCATGTCGATTGATACCTTGAGATGGTGATCAATATGTTCCCAAGAGTTTTTTGAAGCTACCCAAACTCTTAGATAAAAAAATTAGAGCTAAAAATGAATTTAAAAACCTGCACTTTGGTGTTCTTAAGGATCGATTCTCGTTATCCTAGGACCAAAAGGTCCGACCGAGGATACTCAGTCCTCACATAAACCTATGACCGTAAAAATCAAGTCTTGGACCGAGAAGTTTGACCTATGTTCTTGAGATAGGACTGAGAGATTCGACCAAAAATCCCAAGTTTGTTACCGAGAATCCCAAACCCAGGACTAAGAGCTCCGAAACTCAGGATCGAGGGATATAGTCCAAAGCTACCCTAGGACCTAGAGGTTCATACACCTCGACCAAGGGACTTAGCTCCACGCTAGCCTATGATCGATAAGTTTATACACTTAGACCGATAAGATCAGCAAAGGACCGAGAGTATTTTGATCGAGAGTACACCCGGGCCGATGGACTTCGGTACTTAGACTGAAGATCCCGAGCCTCGTCCAGGAACTCCTCGACCTAAACCGAAGGTATTTTGACCTCGATTGATAAAAACGAACCCCAGGCGTAATACTCCGGTCCTAAGGCCTGTTTGGTTCCACTTTTCAAAAATTATAATTATTGTTATAATTTTGGGACTTCAAATCATTTTCTAAAAATCCCGAAAAATTAGAAAATACTTTTTAAAATATTTTTGGGATATTTCCTCAAAAATATTTCGACAATGCTTGTTTGGTGTTAATTTTTAAACCCTAATGTCTTTTAAAATGACTGATATTCTTCAGGTATTTCCTCCCTAATCAATCATCAACAATAGGTACCAACATTTAAATATTGTTGTTTCAATATTTTAAATAATGTACAAACTTTACTCATGCTTAGGACTGGAAGAATAATCACTTAAAACACAAACGTTATATAATCAATTTTCAAAATACAACTTTATAAGTAGAGACCGTTTTTAAAACGCGTACGATGGATGAAGCGCGAAAGCCCTTTCTTGAGTATTACCAAATTACAAATTAAAAGAAAACTCTAGTGAATACGTTTGTATATATATGCCATCATGTATTAATTTTCAAAAATCGATTAACGACTCTGTTTCAGATAAATACTATTTTAAATTAATTATGTTTAATTAATTTGAACTAAAGGATTATCTAAAGAAATTGTGATTTATTTATCATAAATTCTAGAATTATTTAAAATTGAACCCAAAAAATAATTATTTTTAAAAGCAGACATGAATCAATGAAATCTTTTAAAAATAATGTTTAATTTTAAAAGAAAATTCCTAACACACAAACAGAGGTTGAATTCTCGAACCTCGAGCTTTTCACGGGAACCTAATACGAAAGGGTTTTCTAGGGGTTACAACATCCCTTTCGAGTCAGCTAACAAAATCCTAATTCCGTAACCATGCTTTCTGGAAGCTCAGTCATACATCTATTTCCATGTGTCTGATGTAATACTCATAATTCCCTCGTTGGAGAATTTAAGTTCGTCTTCTAACTCAACAATGATGAGTTGGTTAGCGAGGAAGTCCACAACAACGCTTCCTTTGATAGACTTATGTACCGTATATAATATGTCGTATTCGAATAACATCATCATCTATTTGGCTAGTCTAGGTGATAGAAGAGTTCATTAGAACAAGAAGTGGATCAGGTCCTGTCTTGATACAAACTTGATGGGGATGGGCTTGAATGTAGTGTCTCAACCTTTTGGCAAGCCATGCTAATACTCAACATATTTTCTTAGCTAGAGTCTAATAAATTTCACATCCAGTCATCCTTTTACTGATATAGTACAAAATCGTTTCGAGTTTATCCTCATTTTTTTGAGCCAATAGGCTTCACATGGCTGTGTCTATTACAATAAGGTACAAAATGAGAGGAATGTCGGCTCACAACGACATGAGTATGGGAGGGGATTTTCAATATCCTTTATTATGTCAAATGCCTATTGATAGTTTTCATCCCATATGAACTTTTGGTCTTTCTTCAGCGGCTTAAACAACAAATTACATGTCATAGTAAGATAGTTGATGAATCGACTAATGTATTGGATTTTTACCAAAAATCCTCAGACCTCTCTTTAATTTCGAGGGACCAACATAGTCGTGATTGCTTTTATATTAGAGGAATCAACTTCGATTTCCCTTTGTGTGATTAAGAAGTCTAGCATTTTACTAGTTGTGACTCCGAAGGTACATTTCTTCGGGTTGAGTCGTAGTTGATATTTCCCAATTTGTTGTAGGATTTTTTTGAGGTTTTGGACATGTCCTTCTCGATCCTTCGATTTGAGTATCATGTCGTCGAATATCCTTCCACTTTCTTGTGGATCATGTCGTGAAGGATCATAATGACTACCCTTTGATAGGTGGCTCCCGCGTTCTTAAGACTGAAAGGCATAACCCGATAATAGAAGGTTCATACATCTGTTATGAACATGGTCTTTTCCTTTTCTTGCGGGGCCATTAGGATTTAGTTTTATCCTGAAAATTTGTCTATTTATGATAACAATTCATAACATACAACATGGTCAACCAATATGTTGATGTGTGATAGCGGAAAGTAATCTTTAAGGCTAACCTTATTCAAATCCTGATAATCCATGCACACACTATTTTCCCATCTTTCTTCAGGACATGAACTACGTTAGCTATCTAGGTAGGATATTCTACTACCTCGAAAAATCTAGCTTCAAGTTTCTTTTTGACTTCTTCTTTAACTGTGGTCACGATTTCCTCCTTTATTCGTCTTAGCTTTTTCTTTATTGTCTTAGCGTCTTGATATAGAGGAATGTGATTTCGTGTGATCTTTGGATCAATACATGGAATATTCTTGTATGACTAGGCGATGACGTCTTTGTTGACTTTCAATAGCTCAATTAACTCCAGACATTCTTGCTGATCGTCGGACGTGTTTAGATTGATTTTGATTGTCTTTTCTGCTAAAGAGACAATCTTGACATCGGTTTCTAAGACGTGTTTGGTTTCGAAATTTAAATTAGAGTAAAAGGAAAGGTTGTTTTTACTCATACATTTGAAGTCAACTTCTGATGATACATCGAGAGGTTTAATACATGTAAGATAAGATTATTTAACAAGATCATTGTTCATAGATTTCTTACAATGTACAATGATTGACATCTCACTACATATGAGAGGAGAACGAGTTCTATCTCCTTCAATCAAAGTATCGACAGATAAAAGGGAATCGGTTCCTTGGAGACTGGAAGAGTTGAGTTCCCAAGTAAGATCAACTATCTTGGGAATCTATGCCAAGTTTTCCAGGCTGTCGTGCCAATAGTCCGATCTTTTCCTAATCACACAAACAGAAGGGTTAGGATTATTAGGATAGTTTGAAAAGATTTCGAGACCTAGAAAATGTCTATTTAAATCTGGATTGGTAAAGGGTTCGGGAACTTTGTCAAAGCATAAGGTGCTTTATCCCTCGCATATGAAATACTCATTCAAGGTTGACAGAATAGCTATGCATTGTTTGGATATTCTTTTCTTGCAAATTTATTTGATTCCTATAGGGACATATCCTAAATCATGGCGATCCATATTGTAATATGGTTGAGAAAATGATGGTATGCCATTGGCGTTCGGGCTTAAGTCCATGCTAGGAAAATATCCCATTTTGAGCATCATTCTAATAGAGGGGATACTAAACGTACTAAAGTCAGGGTATTTAGATGAGTCCTTACCTTCTAGGAAGATCAAACATATCTCAAATTCGATTAGTTCAACCTTAGGGGTGTCAATATGAGTAGACCCAATTATTGTTGTAGTGTCAATATCACCGTTGATCGTGATAACATGGTCGTTGGCTATGAATATGAACTTTTAGTGCACCGTAGAGGCTAAAGCATTGGCTTCGTGCAGCCATGGTCTTCCTAAGATCAAGTTATAGGGAGGTTGCATGTTGGTGACTCAAAAGTCAACTTGAAAGGTTATATCAGCCACTCGGATGGTGCATTTAAGGCAACCCATTATTTCACGGTGAGAGCTTTCAAAACCTCTTACACACAAGTCAGATGGTAGGATTTTGTCTCTTGATACACCTTTCTTCTTTAGAGTCCTCCAAGAATATATGTTGAGATAAGACCCATTGTCTATTAAGATCATCGAAACGGTTTGTCCCTCCAATTGTAAAAAAACATAGAGGACCTTATCATGGCCTGATTCGACTGATAGCAGATCATTGTCTTCAAAACCGATCATGTTATGTTGGGAACTAGCGGAAATGATTCCAACTAATTCCTCTTAGGTAGTGTTTTCAAGGACATTAGTCTTGCTTAACTCATTGAGGACTGCATTCCTATGCTCGATAGAGTACATTAGGATTTCCCAGATAGAAATATTAACATTCGTTATTTTAAGTTGATTCAGGAGGCTGTCTCCCAGGTTAAGATCTTTGGGCCTGTCTTCATTTCTTCCATAGGTTAACTGTTGGGAAGTGGATGGCACATTGGCCACTACGATTTTCATGAAACAGGATTGAAAATCCGTTCCACCATGTGTTGCTGCGATATCTATCAGGGCATAAGTATGGGTAGTCGTTTTTTACTTCCACCATTTAGAAGTTTTAACATAATGGGCTTTGGAATTCTTTTTGGGTTAGTGATCAATCAAGTTGATCTTTTGTTTAGTGTCATGGATTAGGTCTAGCAACGTGTTGGTGTCAAAGGATATTTTTTCGATTATAAGCATGTTGACTTGGAGATCCAATAACGAATTCTTTGCTATCTCCGGCTTGGCGATCATGTTCTTATCGATCATGTCATAGAACATGTGTTTATGGGCGCTACAACTATCAGTATCATGGCCCTTTTCTTGATGGTAGTCGCACCAAGAATTCTCATACTTCTTCAAGAGTGGTCTGTCCGTTCTTGGGGTGAGTGATTTGATAAGATTCGTCTCTTGGAGAATCTTCATCACCTAACTTAAAGGCATTCACAAGTCATAAAAGACTCTAAGAGGTCTAGGTGCCTATGGAGGTGTGAGTTTAGTAGGGGTTATATATCTACCTTAGCTTGTGAAGGCTTGTTTGGGCTCGTCTTTTGAGGAGGACGTTCCTGCTAGGAAGTTGTTACATGGTGTACTTTTGTCTTTTCCTTTTCTTTGAAACAACTTGTAGGGGGGGGGGAGCTTTGACTACTTTCTCTCTCTCTCTCTCTCTCAATTTTTCTCGATGGAGTCATCAAGATTATTGCCAGTTTCATGCAATTTTTTCATATTTGGAAGGTTTTGATGGAGAATCAAATAAAATACCGTTCGTTAACGTTTTCCAAGATCATATCGATTTGTTGTTGTTTTCTCGGGAGGGAATCAATTTCTTCGGCGACAACTTTCCATCTTTCAATGAACATGAAGAATTTTTAATTTTCTCCCTATTTAATATTCTTAAATCTCTTTTCTAGTTGTTCCAGGTTGAGGTTTATAGAGAAGAGTTCTATGAACATTTCAACCAATTCCTTGGTGGTTTATAGATACACTACATTTTATTGGTGATTCCATCGTACAAAAACGTCATCGAGGTACTAGGGGATTAATGGAGAACTGTCGATTCTCCAAGTTGCAATGGGGTCATTGCAGAAGTGTACATCTTGAAAATAACAGACATATATCTTTTTCCAATGTACTTGGATATGGTTGGTAGTTTAATGGCTAATGGAATGACTGCTCGTTCAACAATCTTCATAGAATCTTTCTAGTCATAGTGTTCCTCAATGCATTTGCCCTTAGCCATTTTATTTAGCTGGGATCGCATCTCTGCCTGTATGGCTTGAACTTGAGCCATCTAACGCTCATATTCTGTTTGCGGTGGTTGATCATCCGCTAGAATTTATCTTTCCTATGGTCCTAAGGGGTTGAGTAATTCCTCACGTGTCCCGTGTTATGTCCGTGTGGTTTGGTTGAAATCTTCTTTGGAGTCTTAATAAGGAGAGACTTCTTCTTGAGTTCAAGGACTAGCAGGACAGAGATTGATGGGAGTGAACATAATCGGGATAGACTAGTTCAGAAATCGAGAGGAAGAAGGCATGATTTGGGATGTGGAAAAGATTTGCTAATTAGTTAAAGAGATTGTGATTAACGTGAGTTGTTCTATCACATGTTGCAAAGCTGCCTTCATTTCCCGAAATTCGGTTGTAGAGACCGTTCAGATACTATGACTTATTCGTCCATCTGGTGGCGTATAATACGTCTAGTTTTTGGATATCTCTCTAGGGCCGTGTTGGCTGTGGCAGTCATGGACTGTTGCGAAGACAAAGATGTGAGGGTTTTCAATTATAACCTTGTAAAATGCACTGCATATGCTTGTAAGATGAATCATAGGAATGAATATCTCCTTTGTGATTCAAAAGCAAACATAGAGTTATTATACAAAACATACTCGTTAAACTTGTTATAGACATATCTCTCTTGTTAAGATTTTTAAAGATAGTCTAAAGGGGAAAAAGTGTTGATAGAGGTCACAGACTTTAAGTCCTATTGTAGCATTTTCCTACACTAGAAGCTTCCTCCTCTTCATTTTTCTTCACTTGCTCGTATTCTTCGAGAATGACAGTCAAGTAGTTCTTATGCTCCTTCGGGATGCCTCTAAGAGGTATTGTACCATTTCTCGAGATTTCCCACATAAGCCTTGAGATTTATTGGCTTGTCTATAGAAATGGAATTTCCCATATAAGGGGAATAAAGTCATGACCGAACTATTTGAAGAGGTCGTGAGTGTAGTAGGAGGTAATCCATTCCAAGCCCATAATCATGATCATGGGTTCATCAACCATCATGTATGCCATCTTCTTGATGGGATACCATGAGAGTAACTCCTTGACTTCATCGTCATTCTCTACAAGAGGTTCATGCGAAGCTTTCCTCATTCTTCAGTATTGAAGAGAATGGAACATGATTCCTCTATGACATACTAGCGATAAACTTCCAAGTTTGTTAAGAAGCCAGATGTAGAGAGTTATAGGTGAACTCTTTTGCTCATAGTGGAGGTTAGGAATGAATCATTCAAACCCATCAGTGTTTCAGCCATAATGATACTTGTTTGGTCTTTGTTTCCCCTACGTATATGGTATGCTACCTCTAGGATTTTGGAGAATGACTTGTTATCCACTAGACCCATGAGGAAGTGGGCCAATAGGACCGTCATCGTCATCAGGGAGGAGCCCATAATTAGGGGGACTTCTCCATTTCTAGTTTCCATTTTTGTCTATTTTTGAAAATCGATGGAATTTTTTTAGGATTGTTTCGGATGTTGTCTTGGTATATCTGTACTCCTATTGCAAGAGCTTCCTCAAGGACATTAATTCTATAAATAGTTTTAGATGCAAAACATTCTTGTTGTCCATTATCAAGATAACTCAGAATTATTCTATTGTGGGCACATTTTCCTTTCTCCCATGAAGTATACTCATTCCACGGGGCTCCACATTCTTTGTATTTTCATTATGAAAGTGTGATTTATCTTGAAGTTTATGAACCTCATGATGAGGGTTAGTCCATAGATCTCATAATTCACTCGTTTTCATGGAAACTATCGATTCACGAGACCAATGCGATATCCTTCAACATGAACATCGTTTAAGATTTGAAAATTCAAAATATTTACAAAAATGTGTTTGTTATGAAGAAGGACCATGTTTGAGATGTTTACTTAGACTATACATGTATACACATAATGCGTATATAGTAGTCACATATGGGTTGTAGTGACAAGGTTTTGGTTATTTGGGAGCGAAAAACAACCGACTTGGTTAGAGTATTCATGTTTTTTGTACTAAGAGGAATCATAAGAGGGTATCATTCACCGATAGTGGAGGGGTAAAACTGCCACCATAAATCAGGGAATATCAACTCAATTGAGATTTTCCCCAACCTCCACAATGCCTACGTCCTATCGGACGGCTCATCGCCAAAGGGTGGGGTCGATCCCTTGCATTCTAGTTTTTTCTCTTGCAATATCACTCATTTTGTAATAAGTTATCATTTCTCATTTTCAATCTTTACACATAAGTGTAGAAGTACCGAATCTAGTAGTGTACTTGTTTGCAAGTCATGTTAGGGTGATGTACCCTTTGCAAGTATAAGAATTTTATTTGGATAAAACTTATGCATCACTTAGGTGTTGTACCTTTTGGGATATGTCTATTAAATTAAAAACGTGATACAAACTTTTTTCAAAAGCCAAGTTTTTGTTTTCGAGTTAAACATTTAATCCCCAACTGAGTCGTCATAAAGCTTTAACTCCTAGAAAACCCTTGGGTACCAAAAAAACTCATAGTTCGAGAATTTCAACCTCGGTTTGCATGTCAGGATTTTTTTAAATAAAATATTATTTTAAAAGATTTTAAATAATTTATGTCACCTTTTGAAATTAATTAAAAAAATAATTATTTTGGGTTCAAATTTAAGAAACCTTTAGATTTGTTATAATCAAATCATAATCTGATTATTTAAAAATCTATGTTTTAAATTAATTAAAAATAATTAATTTAAAAGTTTATTTACTTGAAAATAGACTCGCAATTGATTTGTAAAAAATTAATAAAAAGGGTACGTGTACAAACGTATTTTTCACTAGAGATTTTTTTAGTTCGAAGTTTGGAGATACTCGAGAAAGGGCTTTCACTCTTCATCCTCCGTATCCATTTTAAAAATAGTCTCAACTAATTATTCTTCTTGTCCCTGACCTGTATAGGTTTTTGCGTATTAATGAATTGTTACAATAATTATCTAAATGCTGGTACTAGTTGCTGATGATGACTAGGGTAGAAAATACCTGAATAACATCAATATTTAGAGGTATTAGGGTTTAAAAATAAATCTCAAATGAGCATTTATCAAAATATTTTTTGTGTAAATATCCTAAAAGTATTTTGAAATCATTTTCTATTTTTTCGGGATTTTTAGAAAATGGATCGAGGTTCCAAAATTACAAAAAAAAAATTGGATTTTAAAATTGGAACCAAACAAGCCTTAGGACCGATGTCCTAGGTCTTGGGCTTGTTTTATTAGTTAGGGCTAAAAATCCTTCGGACCCGGTTGGGGACCCCTTGGTCCGGGTTTAGGATTCTCAATCGGGATGCGGAAGTCCCTCAGTTGGGGTGCTAAAGTCTCTCGGTCCTTAGGTATAATTCTCAATCGGGTGCTAGAATTCTCAGTTGGACGCCTCGGTCTTGGGGGGAGATCATCATTCCTAGGTTTAAGAGTTCTCGGTCGGGTGTGAGACTTCTCGGTCCTAGGTTCGATTTCTTGGTCGGATGTAAAAATCTTTGTTCGGATAATTCAGTCCTAGATGAAGAATATCGATCAGATTTCTTTGTCCTAGCTGAAAAGCCTCGGTCGGAACTCTCTATCTTGGTCGAACCTGTCGGTCTTGAAGAACATTAAAATTGTAAGTTTTGCAATTTTGATGGAGAATTGAATCCTTTGATCAAAGAGCTTAGGTAATTTCACAAAGCTCCCACAAATATTAGAAACATCATCCTAAGGTATCATTCGACCTAAGTGATGATCAATTTGTTCAAAACAGTTTGAAGGCTAAAAACTGGGTTTTTAGTTTTTAAAGTTCAATGAAGTACATAGAGCTTTCCAATAGCTTCCTTATACTTAATATTCTTGATTGATTCCAAAATATGAACATTGACGGTTCATTTGGACCAATTCAAGAACTGAAAATTTTCAATTATTTTAAATTTTTTAATTTGATCAAAAAATGATCAGGATGGATCAAACATGATCCAAATAGTTGTCCAACATTATTAGAAAACGTTGAGAGTCTTTTTAAGCTGTTGTTTATGAGAATTAGCCCAAACAAAAATCCATTATTTTAACTTTTCCAAATTCATATTTATGTTTTTTTTGTTCAAGACCGATTGATTGGTTATGAATTTCACAAAAAAACCTTATAAACAATCCTAGGATCGATTTTAAATTAAAAAAATAAAGAACCATGTATCATATAATCTTATGAAAATTGAAATATAAAATTTCAATTTCAAATTAGAAGTATCAATTAAAGGGTGATTGGAATCATACCAAGGATTGAAAAATACTCAGTAGACCTTAGGGAAGCTTTAAGGTCTTACACGAAATTTCCAAATATTTAAAAGCTTGGAACTTCAATGGCGGATTTTCTAAAAACTTTTGATTCTTGACTTGAGATGATATTTATTGGCTTCAAAATTGTCAAGGGAGGCTATTTATAGTCTCCCGAAGTCGGTTGAGGGAGCAAGTGAGCTCGAATTAGTCAAAAGCTATTAATGACATTTTTGTTGTTCTTCAGCTAGTTGTCGGAATATGCATCATTGATGCCTATAGATGTAAGGGAAATGATCACCTTGGTAAGGTGGTCATTTAACCTTTTTAATCAGCCGAAATAGTGGACTATAAGCGAAATTTCATCTTTGAAAAATCAAATATATTGATGTCGTTCTTATCCTTTCGGCGATTATGAAGAAGACGACACCCTTTAGGCAAAACAACGTCATTTCGGGCATATTTGGCGAACACCGTAGCACTTCATTGCGTTCCTTCCGTGATCGAGCGTTTTGTTGCGTTTCAGCTAACGGGGCATTAACTGATCTTTTACAGCATGGGCGCACGTTCCTTTTGTTGTAGCGGGCGATGCAAATAGCTCCAACGCGTTGGATGACTATCTAGCGTTCATCTGATGGCTCTAGTTTCAGTTGTAGCCATTCTCCTGAATTTTGGCTACAACTAATTGCAAATTTAATTTGTCTTTTAAAACCTTAAAGATTTATTTGAAATTGATTTTTCTTTCACACTTTTGGCTTTATTTTTAAATCTTTAAAATACATAAAATATTTAAAATAAATATGACAACTATTTTGCTATTTTTTTATATATATTTTTGGGTTAAATAAATAATTTTTGGAATAAAATAGGTACGACATTTCATCATAAATTATTTATTTTAATTATTTTGATTTTTCTAAAATTATTTTGAGATAAAGTGAGTACAACATTTATTTCAAATAATTTTATTTATTTTCTTCGGCCATTTTCCTTAATTAATTAGATTTTAATTATCACAATAATTAAGTTAATTAATTGTTTAATCAGGCTATGGCCTTGAGGTTATTAACTTTGATTTTTTTATTCAAAAATATTTAAAATAATTATTTTAAAATTTATAAATTGCGTACGTAGAATTTTAGTGTTTACACACTCTATTTTTCTCGATTTACCAATTTTTTACAAAATAAAATTTCAAGTTTGTCTCCTTTATATTTAGGTTTTTTCTTCTGCTTTGTAATGTATAAGAGTTATTCTTAAGGTCATCCATTAGCTCTGTAAGGATTTCTAACTCTATCATTCATCTTGTATAAGTCCGGTTAGGAAAGGAGGCAACAATAGCAGGGGGTTGACCACGTATTGTTAACCGTGAAAACCTTAACTCTATTATAAGTTAATATATGTTTCACAAACTCTTGAACGGAGTCAAGTACGGAACTATTTGTTTAGACGGAATGAAATGAACACAAGACACAAAGTTTGTTTATGGATTTTTAGAGCAAACTCTCCTATGTCACCCATTCTTCTCAACCTTGAGACGGATATTCACTAGAATATTTGGTTTGAATACAATGCTTACACAAACCCAGTCGGACTACCAGGACTTTGACACTGCCTTTTTTCGAACTCCTAGCACACAACACTCTATTGAACAGAGCAGATTCTATCAACTTATAATCCCGAAAACTCATACAAAAAGAACAATATGTAATACAAATTTATGATTTAGCAAACTTGTATACCTTCAAAACTTGGAAGCTTGAGCGATTGATTATAGAAAAGCTTAAAAATCGTGAAAGCAGTAAAAACCAGAGTTGCAAATTGTCCTCCAACTTCTTCTTAAAAATATAGTTTCTCAACGGACAAATTTTCTTTAGAGGACACTTGTCCTATTTTGGTTGGATGTATGCTAGAGTAGTACATCAGAGAATATGCTTTTGATCGTGGATGTACTGGATGAAGATAGTGCGCCGAATATCCTTAAAGAGATCGTGGTGTATTAGGAACGTACATCACATAGAATTTGAATTAGTTTGGCACGTGGTAGTCTTCTATAAGTTTAGCTTAGGTGTTGTGTCAGACTGCCAATAACGGATAGATGATGCGCTGAAGAGGGATTTTGGATGCTTGATAAAATACCGAATTTGATTAAGAATTGGAAGCTCTTCATAAAAGCCAAAGTTGATTAAATACCGAAATTAATCAAATACCGCGCCTTATATATAATTGAACTGGTTAAATACCAGAAGCGCTGATATAAAATCAAACTAGTTAAATACCGGAAGCGCTGATATAAAATTGAACTGGTTAGAAGCGCTGATATAAAACCAAGCTGGTTAAATACCGGAAGACATTGTATAAAACCGAACTGGTTAAATACCAGAAGGTCTTGTATAAAACCGAACTAGTTAAATACTGAAAAACCTTGTATAAAACCGAACTGGTTAAATACAGGAACGTCTTGTATAAAATCGAACTGGTTAAATACCGGAAGGTCTTGATATAAAACCGAAGTTACCAGACGTGCTTCTAAATTACCGAAGTGAGCATAAAACCGGAAGCGCTTCTCCAAAACCGAACTTGAACATAATACTGAAAGCGTTTCTAAAATATCGAAGTGAGCATAAAACCGGAAACGCTTCTCCAAAACCAAACTTAAACATAATACTGTATGCTCTTCTAAAATACTAATGTGAGTATAAAACCGAAAGTGCTTCTCAAAAATCGAACTTGAACATAATACCGGACGCACTTATCTTAAACCGAAGTTCTGGAAAAACCAGAATCTCTTTAGAGAAGCCGAGCTGATCAAAATACCGAAGCGCTTCTACAGAAACCAAGCCAAATAGAAAACCGGACGTGCTTCTATAGAAACCGAAGTTGATCAAATACCGATGTTGATCAAATACCAAATTTGATAAACTACCAGACGGATTCCTATTTCGGTTTTCTTCACTTTGACCCTACACATAATAAATAACACATCTCAGTCTTATTGATACACTTATAATTAATAAAAGACTTTAACTTAACAAGCCCAATTGAATAAATCATTATATTGACATTATTATTTTCTACATGTGTGGTTCTTATTTATTCAAGTTGATTGTCTATTATGGTTATATTGATTATGATTTAGAGTTTTGTATGCCTAGATTCTATCCATTCATCCTTATTTACAAAATTTAAATATTGAAAAACAAACTTAACTTGATAATTTTGTTTTTTTGGGACCTTGTTTGAGGACACGGACTCAATAACAATTCAGATGATATATGTATTTGAAATGGAAAGTTTACAGAAAAAAAAATTAAAAAGAAATTTCAAAATCATTATTTTATATGAGGAAAGATCTTCGTGTTTGTTGATTTTATTCTCTCGATATCGATGTTATAGATATTTGTTTGTTATTTGATTCATGATCTAATGATTTCAGGGTAATTTTATAGTTTTAAATTCAATTTTAGATAATACATTATTTGGATCGGTGCTACCAATAGAGACTAGGGTCTAACTATTGTTAACAGCTTATGATAAATTATTCGATAGTAATCTTGTGAGGGATTAGTATCTGTTTCTAATCTTCACAAATCTTCCAAACTCTTGAAACGGATTCAAGTGCGGAAGTGTTCGTTGAATTTGAAGTTTTGAACAACCGAAGGTAAAAGGTAGAAAGTAAAGAACACAGGGAGTTTTATGAATATTCGGAGATAAAACTCCTACGTCACCCCTTCTTCCACAACCGGAAGGATATCCACTAAATACTTTGAATCGAATACAACTCACTGAGCTAGCTAACTCTCTGTTGAACAGAACAACCTCTGTTCAACTCACAATGTTCTCGTAGCTAGACAGTAATTGAATTTCTCTCTTGATCTTGAAGGATGTGAGAAGTCAGTAAGAGAAAGAGCAAGATTGTGAATCAGGTAACTGAGAGATTCGTCTGTTGTCCTTGAGCATCTATTTGTAGTATAAGGACACCAACGGTCGAATCTTCTTTGAGAACAAGTGGCATGTATTCGTTGGAAGACCGCCCATAGTACTAGAGTACAACAGACTTTGAGCAAATGGATAGTGGCCGTACCGAACTGGTAGTGTACCGAATATCGTCTAATATTGTCTTGTACTGGACATGCAGTTGGAAGGATATTTATGTATGTGGAATTCTTTTATTTGATACAATTAGCTGGCTTGTCAGACTGCACAGAAGTGAGTGGAGCAGGAGTAGCAGACAACTAGTTGATCGTGGTTAGACGTATGCTTTCTTTAGACGGTTGCTAAAGCAAGGCATTAGACGTGTTCCTTTAGACCTCGTGTAAAGGAATTAGACGTCCTCGTCTAACTACGCATCCTTTTAGACCTCGTCTAAAGTAGTTAGATTACCTCGTCTAACTATTTTTCCCTTTAGATAACGTCTAAAGGAGTTAGACACCTCGTCTAACTACACATCCCTTTAGACTGCGTCTAAAGGAATTAGATGAACTCGTCTAACTATGCATCCCTTTAGACCTCGTCTAAAGGAATTAGACTACCTCGTCAAACTACGCATCCCTTTAGACCGCGTCTAAAGGAGTTAGACGAACTCGTCTAACTATGCATCCCTTTAGACCTTGTCTAAAGGAGTTAGACTACCTCGTCTAACTACATTTCCCTTTAGAAAACATCTAAAGGAGTTAGACTACCTCGTCTAATTGCGTTTCCATTTAGACAACGTCTAAAGGAGATACACTACCTTGTTTAACTACGTTTCCCTTTAAACATCGTCTAAAGAAGTTAGACTACCACGTCTAACTGCGTATTACGTCTAAGATAGTCTGCTTTAGACCATTTCTAAAGTAGCATAGTCATATATATGCACCTGCATAAAACAAATAGACAACTTAGCTTTATTCATAACTAAGTTTTAACACAGATCATTAAAATAAAGGTAGCATAAAATAATCTTATTCTTTAGTTTATTTTAGTCAAAATAATTTGACCCAACAATTTCCCCCTTTTTGATGATGTTAAAACTTATTTAGATGATTAGGAAAATAGACACAATCTACAAACAACAAAAGTTCATATATATATATATCTTCAAAAGATCTAGGAAAGATAAACAACATAATAGAGATTTCCCAAAACTACAAAAAGTTGGGTCTTTTCCTATCCCTTTCTACCCTTGATTCCCCCTGGGTCGTAGGCCAATTCTTTCCCCCTTTTAAACATCATCGGGATCAAAAGAATCTGTTACGGTCTAAAATCAAGGCCTCGGTCCTAGAATAAATTCCAGCAACCTTCCTCGGCACCCGGTCTCGGTCCTATGGTGCACATGGGCCAGATTTCTGTTTTGTTGTATTAATATTTTGTTTTGTTTTCCTTTTCTATTTTACAAACCGAATTCTGTTATTTTCTAGTATTTGTTGTAACCGAATATTCTGGGGCAAGACATCACCTATATAAGGCTGGTCTTTTCTTCCCCAAGGACCCATGAATGGAATAATGAAGATATGAACTTCGGCCCTATTCATGTATTATTATTTATTATTGACTGTTTGGCGTAGACAAACGGTATTTCTCTTCGCACCCTTGGTTCTTCTATCCCCTCCCCCAAATTCTCTATCAAAACCTTCCGCTGCCTTTTGATTATAGAATTTCCACCGGTTCTAAAGATCAAAAACTTGATTCTTGAACCCATAAACACATCTTACGAAACAAATCGTAACATTCTTGGTATCAGAGCAAGACGATCCTCAAATGAAAGAAACCTGATATCAACAAAGATGGATGATCTTAAGACCCTACTCGAAGGGCTGTCCCAATAATATGCCTCTATGCAAGCGTCCCTGCATCAACATATGACTGAATCGGCTGCTATGCACGATGCCCTCAAACAACAGATGACCGAACAATCTGCTTTGCACGATGCCTTTCAGCAAAAAATGGACAAGAGGTATGCTGCTGGAAAAAGCTTGACAGCCATTGAAAAATGTGCGTTTAATAATGGTCAATATCCCCGCACCCAACCCTATGATATTGCTTCTTGCTACGTTCCTCCAACCCGGCTCACAAATGTTAATATTCCTGAATTTGATGGGACTGATTTAGAGAGCTGACTCTTATTTGCCGAGCAAGTCTTTAAGGAGAGTAAGACGGATGATGCCACAAAGCTAGACATTGTCCGCACTCACTTCTCAAAAGAGGCAAGAGCGTGGCATGAATCATATTTATGTAATTGCAACCAAAAGGTATCATTGACGTGGGATGCATTCAAGAGGGATCTCTTGCTGCAATTCGGTCGCAGGCCCTTGTACAGCGCCAATCCGCCGCTGTTGCCCAAACCATGCATTATTTACACGGTCTGGCCAAGCACAAACCGGACGACCGATCCCAAGGAAGACCGACGCTATACTTGCAATGAAAAATGGGAGCCCAATCATAGGTGCAAATCCAGATTGTTCATGGCCCCGGCTAATCAGCAAGAAGTCCAAGAACGCGTTCAAGAACCCGTCCAAGAATCAGGTTTTTATGACCCACCTTTGCTGCTTGAGACAAGGGACGAATGTGTCATTATTTCGCACACTTTTACGGTCCAGCAGGGTACCTCTCGGTCGCGGGTCAACATAATACAAGGCAAACAACTAGAAAAGACCTTGGGAAATCATAATGTTGCTGCCACGATACAAATAAAAAGTAAGAACGAATGCCAAAGTGTTTCACTTGTTTTGGAAGACACTCTTGAAAATTTCCAAGACATAATCAAAGGGCTCAACCAGCAACCCAACAACCGACCACTAGCCGGGAAGGTAGTTAGAAGATATGGCTATGTTGTTGCACATGTGTTGCTGGTCTGGATAAAGGACTGGGCTTGGTTGTTTGAAGACATTCTAGAGTATGCCCGGAAGAAATAGGGCTATTGCAGCACTTGGTGTGCTGGGCCGAAGGAAGGACTGGTCGTGGAGCAGGAAGACCGAAGGCTTCTAATAAATGCGGTCCTAGACTCCGACACTTGCTGGACTTGCTAAGTCCGACCGAATTCTTTGAAATTTTGAGCATGCGCATTAGAGGCTCGGCAGACTCGGCAAACCACGGTCTTTTTCATCGAGGGTGACGAATTTTGAAGGGGGGATATTGTTACGGTCTAAAATCAAGGCCTCGGTCCTAGAATAAATTCCAGCAACCTTCCTCGGCACCCGGTCTCGGTCCTATGGTGCACATGGGCCAGATTTCTGTTTTGTTGTATTAATATTTTGTTTTGCTTTCCTTTTCTATTTTACAAACCGAATTTTGTTATTTTCTAGTATTTGTTGTAACCGAATATTTTGGGGAAAGACATCACCTATATAAGGCTGGTCTTTTCTTCCCCAAGGACCCATGAATGGAATAATTAAGATATGAACTTCGGCTCTATTCATATATTATTATTTATTATGGACTGTTTGGCGTAGACAAACAGTATTTCTCTTCGCACCCTTGGTTCTTCTATCCCCTCCCCCCAAATTCTCCATCAAAACCTTCCTCTGCCTTTTGATTATAGAATTTCCACCGGTCTTAAAGATCGAGAACTTGATCCTTGAACCCATAAACACATCTTACGAAACAAATCGTAACAGAATCCTAATATGCTCTTTCAACTCTTGGGAGCATCCAATTTCTTCTTTTCAGCTTCAATCTTCCTACTCTAAGAACATAGTCAAGAACTCTTTGGTTGTTCGGTACTTTGGAGGGTTTGAAGTGGACACCATGTCCAATGTCTGTGAGGAGACAACAGAGGAGCATGCTGAAAGGAGCAGCATACCCAGATGGTTTCTTTGGAGAAGAGATCATTTTCGCCAAGTTGTTGAAAAGAATCTTCGACCAGTTGATGGCTACACTCTTGGTAATAGCCACCATCATTTTAAATACCTTATTGCATTAAATGTAGGTGGATTCCTTAGCCAGAAGGGACTTGGAAATGATGTTGTTGAGCAGGATGAACTCAACTTTTATGTAGGAGCTCTTCTCGTGAGTTTCAACAGGAAGAAGATGCCCTTCATAAGGGTTGTCTAAGTATATGAGTTTCATCTAAGATAGAACTTCATCAGATGAGGAAGGGAACTCAGATATCTCTTCCGATGGAAGCTTGAAGAAAATGGCGAATGTTTTTCCTAACTGAAACATATAATTTTACCATGAATAGTTGCACGGATGAACTTATTGTTGAAGAATCTTACAGATTCAAAGAATTCACGAACCACCTATTCGTGAAAGATGCAATGAACGCCCAGAAACTTCTTCAACCCATAAGTTTCAAGAGATTTGAACATAGTGACCATTTCTAGGATCACTAAAGAAGAGACAGATGCAAAGTCTATTTGAAGAGATTTTTCTACGAGAGAGTCCAATCCAACATATTGTTTGAGAACTAGGGATTCAGACTACTAAGGGATACAAAAAGATTTCTTAGAGAGAGAAGGCAAAGATTCACAAGTGGGATATTAAATTTCTTTGAATATGACCGTTACTTTTATAGAGAGACTGACTCATGACTATTAACGTCATTGAGTAGATAAACCGTCAAAAATGTAGAAATCTGTTCCCAAGAGACTCATCATTTAAAAAGTGCAGCATTTAAATATGATCATAAAAATTTATCATTAATGATAAGACGTGAAGTAGAGAGACATCATAAATTTTAGTCATATTTTTAATATTGAAAGACATGTGTCTTCAAGTTATTAGATAAATGACTGTTCAATTTTTGGTGGGAAGTAGTTAATATAGTGGTGAACAACTATCCCACTCGTCTGAAGATGAGAGGTCTAATGATATACGTAGTTAGACGACCTCGTATAACTCCTTGAATCTAAGTTGGGTAGACGTCTGTTTAGACGTGGGCGTCTAACTACGCTCGTCTCACAGACATCTAACAGATGTCTGTTTAATACATAGACGTCTAGCCAACCTAAAAGTGCAAGTTGCTTAAACAAGTATACGTCTAAGTAGGTATTTTCTTTAGACGACTGATCTATTATACCAATTGAGACCTCCGTCTACACACATCTGTCTGGTTACTTTTAAATAACAAATTCCCCCTTAATTTGTGCATTATAAGTTCAAATAAATTAGTCGAGATCTATAAGTCCTAAAATATTTCTAAAGTGAGAAAACTTAGACTCGGATAGTGGCTTCTAGAAAACGTCTTCCACTTGTTGATCCGTTGGGACATATTCAAGGCGAATATGCTTCTGAATGACATGCTCTCTAATTAAATGATGTCTTATTTCAATATGCTTTGTCCGAGAGTATAGCATAGGGTTATAAGTTATGCAATTGCACTTGTGTTGTCGTAGAAAATCAGAGACTCTTCTGCTTCAATTCCATAATCCCTCAATTGATGTTGAACCCAAAAAATATGAGAGCAACAACTTCCTACTGCAAGATATTCGGCTTCAGCAGTAGACGTGGTAACAGACGCCTACTTTTTGATGAACCATGAGATCAGGCGATCACCAAAGAACTGACAAGTTCCACTGGTACTCTTTCGATCAATCTTGCACCCTGCATAATCTACATCTGAAAAACTAGTTAGATTAAAACTAGAATCCTTAGGATACCACAATCCCATATTTTGAGTTCCCTTTAAATATTTCAAAATACGCTTTGCAGTAACATAATGAGATTGTTTAGGATTAGCCTGAAATCTTCCACAGACACCGACAGCAAATAGGATGTTTGGCCGGCCGACAGTAAGATAGAGCAAAGACCTGATTATTCCTCTATAGGCAGTGATGTCTACACTTTGTCCATCTTCATCTTTTTCTAGCTTGTTGGAAGAGCTCATTGGAGTGGCTACAAACGAGCAGGTGTATCAAAATCATATTTCATAAGATTTGGCTCTAATGAGGCTCATTAGACCGATTTTGGCATTAGATGCATAGAATTAGACGTGCAGTCTAACTCAATGGAGTTAGACGTGCAGTCTAATGAATGCATAGAATTAGACGTGCAGTCTAACTCAACGGAGTTAGACGTGCAGTCTAATGAATGCATAGAATTAGACTTGCAGTCTAATGAATGCATAGAGTTAGACGTGCAGTCTAATATGTGCGGAATTAGACGTGCAATCTAACTCAGTGGAGTTAGACGTGCAGTCTAATGGATTATGAAAGTTAGACGTAAGTCTAACTCCTTCAGACAAGTCTGAGGTAGACCGGAATTAGACGTGCAGTATAACTCAATGGAGTTAGACGTGCAGTCTAATGGTTATTGGATAATTAGACGTGTAGTCTAATTAAGTGAAAGTTAGACGTAAGTCTTACTCCTTTAGACAAGTCTGAGGTAGAACCGGAATTAGACGTGCAGTCTAACTCAATGGAGTTAGACGTGCAGTCTAATGGTTATTGGATAATTAGACGTGTAGTTTAATTAGTGAAAGTTAGACGTAAGTCTAACTCCTTCAGATTAGTCTGAAGTGATTGTAATTAGACGTAAGTGTAATTCTATTAGACCAGGCGGTCTAATAGACTCTGTTATTAGAAGGAGATGTTTGATTTCATTAGACTGATTTTCACAATCCGTTAACTGAAATACGTATAATCCTCAGCTTAAGTAGTATGCTTGAATCTAGTACCCGTCCACCCACGTGCTATAGCTGTACCCTACTCCTGCTCCACTTTCTAATGAAGATCAGTACAACAACTATATGCAACCAACCAACGAATGTCACGTAAGAGAATTTTCCTCATATTACTTGTTTTGTAGGTACATCTCTGATGGAATATTCGGCGCACTACCAGTGGTGGACGACCACGATCCTTGTGCTCAGAACCTGTTGTGTACAATGGAGGCTTTCCAATGGAAGAGTGCCACGTATCATTCTAAAAGATTCGACCGTTAGCTCCTGCTCAGTATTTAACAACTCTCAAGGACAACGGACAATTTGCCTTATGAACTGCCAGTTTTTACAAAGAGTTAATCTACAATTCTTCTTGCTATTCAAGAGAGAGAATTCAAGCCTTTGAATATTCATATTGTGAAGCTGCTTTCTGATTGTACTGTGTGTGAATCAAGAGAGAGCTAGAATCAAAAACACCTATAGCTGAGTGATATTCTTCATCTTGTAATTGAACAGAGAGTGTTATGTTCAATAGTGAGCTAAGTGTGTGTAAACTGTATTTGATTCGAATCATATTATAGGGAATTCTTCCTGTGGTTGGAATAAGGGGTGACGTAGTAGAGTTTCTCCGAACATCCATAAACAAACCGTTGTGTTCTTTCACTTCTGTCATCTTTTCATATTTCATCTTGAGCTTCAAACCCAAGTAAACAATTCCGCCTTGAATCTGTTTCAAGTGTTTACAAGTGTTTGCGTAGAATAGAAAGTGAATTAAATCCCTAACATGATTTCTTTCAAACCGTTTTTCATAATCCTTCATCCATAGCCAGATCCCCGTCTCAATCGAGAAAGCCGATCCTATCAATTGGTATCAGAGCCCTGTTTCTATTCTCAAGCCTTTCCTGAAATATGTCGACCATAACCAAAGATGCCAGTACTACAACCATTCCAACTTTCTCTCGAGAAAACTACATTGTCTGGAAGAAAAGAGTTTGTGCTCATCTCTCTTCTCTTCATGACGACATGTGGAGCGTTGTCACAGAAGGTCCTATCAAGATTGATAAGGAGAAGGCTGATTGAAACGCTGATGAAAAGAGGCAGAACAACCTTAACAACATGGCTCTTGATGTTCTATACAGATCTCTCAATGATAGCATGTTCAACTATATTATCGAATGCGATACTACCAAAGAGGTCTGGGACAGACTCACCCAACTGTGTGAAGGCAACGAGCAAACCAAGGAAAACAAGATCATGGTTGTCACTCAACAGTTTGACAGCTTCAAGATGCGTCCTGGTGAAACAATGAACGATTTCGACACCAGATTCAGCAAGATCGTCTCCTCTGTCTATCTTAGGCAAGATCTATAGCAACCGAGAGCTTACTATCCAGGTCATGCGTGCTCTTCCAAGGGAATGGGACATAAAGACAATGGCGATGAGAGAATCCAAAGATCTGAACAAGATCTCTCTCTTTGATCTCTTTGTTGATCTCAAGGCCTATCAGTTCGAGCTGAACTGTAGGATGGAAGAAGATCAACCCACATCCGTTATCATTGCCAAGGCACTGATGACTACTGAAGATCCACCAACCGCTCCGGATGTGAAAATGGAAGCTCAGCAGCTGAGCAGCGATGCCATGTCTCTCTTTGTGAAGAAGTTTGGCGACTTCATGAAGAAGAGCAGCTCTAACTCAAACTCTTCAAATTCTAATGAAAATAAAAAATCTAAAGCTAATGTTACTTTTTTAATTGTGGTATTAAATGTCATTATGCATCGGAATGCCGGAAGCCAAAACGTGAAGATGCCAAGGATGATGGAAAAGAGCTGAAGGCTCAAATGGCAGGTGACGGGAAGAACAGAGGAAGCAACCGTGGTTCCTACTTTTCATCCAGTGAAAGTGATGAAGAAGAGGTGGCATGTTTCATGGCAAGAGAAGATGAAGAAAGAACTCAGGAGACTGAGGTATTTGACTTTTCTTCCGAAAGGTTTTCAAAGGAACAACTAGTAGCTGCACTAGATGACATGGTCATTGAGTACAGAAAGCTAGCAGAATCCCTAAATAAAACTAAATCTTCACCAGATATAAACAAACCAAATCTGTTTAAAGCTGAAGAATCAAATGTTTTTGAAAAGAAGATTGAAGAGATCTCATCTGAAAATGAGATGCTCAAATAACAGATTCAAACCCTTTCATCTGAAAATAAAAGGTTAAACTATGTTGTTTGTGCATGGACAAGGTCCAGAGACGCTGTCAAACATCAGATCAACATGTTGAAACATGCTGGATCTAGATCGGATTGGGGTTTGATAGCAATGACCCTAACCTGTCATGCAAAAAGTCCAACTCATCTAACAAGCTTAAGCCAATAAGTTTTGTCAAAGGGAGTATGACTGACATTGAATCTGTTCCTATTCATGAAGAAGTTGCTTTCAAAAATGAAATAGTTTATGTTCCGCCTACTGTTAGCTGACTTAAGAATAAGATAAAAGCATCTAATAAGTCTAGCATTTTAAAACATGACTCTAAGTCAAGGAGTTTTAAAAGAAAATCTTCTTCAAAAGTTAAGGGATTAGTGGCTAGCAGGAAGTCATCTGCTAAGTCAAAATCTTATGCATTAATCACAACACAAAATGGGAAATCCATCAAAATAACTCAAATATGGATTCTTAAGGGACTAATTGATCGAGGACCCAATTGAGTATGGGTACCAAAATGTGTAAATAATTTCTTTTGTAGGTGATGCAGGAGGATTGCAGGAAGGGAGGAAGAAGAATACTCTTTTGAGTATACATCCTGGAAGATCAACAATGGCCTTTGCCATTCTAGTAGATAAATGTTTTTATTTGTTAAAAATGTTCTTGGTCTTTGGACCACAAAAACTGTCTATTTTACCCTTTGGTTCATATACATAATGAGAGGGAAAATTACTTTAGAAGTAAGGATTCCCTCTAGACGAATATTCTTAATCGGTCTATTAGACAAGTGTATCTAAAAGAAATGGTTTGTACTTAGACGTATTTTTACTCAAAATCTATACATCTAAGTCTATATGTTGAGGTTTTAAATCTACGCGATTACACGGACACGTCTAATAGACGTTAGACGTTTTTACGTCATGAGCAAAAGGATGCTCATGTCTAATCAAACACACGTCTAACACGTGGTGTTTATGCAGAATTAGACGTACACGTCTAATAGACATTAGACGTATTGCTTTACAACACGAAATTAGACGTATGCGTCTAATAGACCCATCCGTCTAATAGACGTTTAGATATATGGATTTTTGCTATAAGAAAAACGTCTAACTACGTGCCGATTAGACTGATCAAGGACAACTGTCCCACGTGAGGATATATCCGTTTTTCCCGCTCAAAACATTAAACAGTCATCTCTTATCAACATAAAGACACATGTCTTTCAATTTTAGAGAAAATGACTAGTATACCCTCATTTTTAATGATGACTCCTTGAAAAAGGACGTCTAACATTTATTGATGGGCCATACTCTTAAGAAAAGTGACGGTTATTCTGTGTATCACTTCTCTGTCTATATAAGGACATTAGTGCATGAGTTTGAAAGCTTTTCATCTTTCGAAATCCTTAAGAACCCTAGTTTTCTTTGCATTTCTCTCTCTAAATCTCTCTGAAATCTTGTGTCGGTTCATATTCTTTCAAAAATGGTGAACAAGAAAATCACTTTGGGTCATTGTACTTTGCAGGTGGATTTTCCATCGGTGTACACTTTCGATCAACCGAAAGTGGTGGATATGTTCAGAACCCTAGAATATTCTGGGTTGAGGAAGTATCTCGGTGGTCCGTTCATATTCCATGAGAAAGAAGTTCGCGAGTTCTTCAAATCTGCAACTATGGTGGGTGAAACCATCGTAGCAACCGTCAATCGCGTGGAGTTTTCTTTCGATGAAACCGTATATGCGGAGTTCTTTGAACTTCCGATGGAGGGGCACACTTTCGACTTGATCCTTTCATCAGAAGTCATGCAAGAGATGAAGAAGACATTTTCTGCTGACGGTTCGATGATTCATGTTAATGAAAATAAGAAGGTACTCAAACCCCACTTCATCTTGCTGAACGACGTGGTAGCAAAAGCGCTACAAGGGAAATCTAGCTCATTCCATCTCTATAGTCAAGACCGTTTCGACTATATGTGTGCGATCTCAAAGGGAATCCATGTAAACTGGGCATCTACCCTTTTTCTGAACCTCTGCTTTTCGATCTGTCAAGCAAACAAAGAAAGCATAACTTATGCGGCTCAACTGAGTCGTTTGATGGAGAATTTGGGGGTTCCTGTTGGTGAACCAGAGCAGATCAACTCTCCGAGAGTATTCACTGCTCTTACAGTCGCTAGTACACTGATAAGGATGAAGAACAACGTAGAATGTGCCTCTGGTGCATCTAGTTATCAAACAGGTGGTAAGCCTTCCACCCGATCCAAACAACCGTCTGCTTCTATTATGTCAACAGGGGAAAAAAGATCGAAAACAATGAATGAATCAGAGGCCAGTTCCTCCAGTCTGAAAAGTTCAAACAAGAAGGACTCGGAATCAGTCGATTCAAGGTTAAGGCAAGGTCTAAGCGTACTTGCTGCATCTTCAATGTCCTCTCTATCTACTCCGTCAACCATTTTAAGAAAGCCTTCGAGATCCAGTGTCTCAAAGGAAAAGAAGACGAAGGCGCCCCGCGCGTCTAAATCATTAAATGTAACCACTTCTAAATCTTTGGCCGTTGTGCCTAAGTTTGATGTTCCTATAGTGGAACAAGATGAATCTATTTTCTCTCCCTTAAGAGAATCTGCTAAAGGGCCCGTTGTTGAGTCAGCTGGTCTAAATGATGAAAATGCTGACAGGATTGAGTCTCCCGTTGTTCAAACAAATCAAGTAGCCGCTAGTGCTATAGAGGTATCTCAACCAGAATAAGGTGCAGTTCTTACCCTTGTGGTTGGTAAATCTGCTGAACAAGAATCTTATGTTCCCGCTCATAAAGATTCTATGGTAGCGAGAAGGTTATTCGTGTAGAGCTCCCTGCTAGGCTGTGTAAGAAACCCCAATCGGCGTTCGAGTTGATGCGTTCTGCAAGAATGTCGAGTGGAATTGTGTTCAGTGAACCAAGACCTGCTCCAAAACCTATAGAGGTTGTTGTTGGAAAAGGTAAGAAGATTGCAACTCCAGTTCCTGAGAAGTATCAGAGGCAACATGCATTGTTGACCTCATCTTAGATCAAGTTAAAGCCATTGCAGCTGAAAAATTGGTAATTTTTGAATCATGGTCCCTGGAGAGATTGTCGTCCAAGTACAATGATACTTTGTCGAATTCTGCGATAACCCGAGAATGGAAGAAGCGTGTAGCCAATGAGAAGAAAGTTCTCAAATGGGCTAAAACTTCAGAGGTAGTTGAGGCTCTGAAGAGAAAAGATCTCGTTAAAGCATGCCTATATGGAAAAGCCTTTTTCC
>NC_061862.1:114762934-114899464 GCF_907164915.1 Impatiens glandulifera | reverse complement strand
GATGACATTATTTTTGGTTCAACTAATCCCAAGTTATGCGAGAAATTTGCTAAGCTGATGCATGACAGATTTGAAATGAGCATGATGGGAGAATTGACATTCTTCCTTGGGCTTCAAGTCCGTCAGTTAGAAAATGGAACCCTTATCAACCAGACCAAATACACCAAAGAACAGCTAAAGAAGTTTGGTTTAGAGAACTGCTCTGCAGCAGCTACTCCAATGAGTTTTTCAAGTAAATTGGATAAAGATGAAGGTGGCCAAAGTGTCGATGTAACAACATATAGAGGACTCATCGGATCCTTGTTGTATGTAATTGCTAGCAGACCAGACATTCAATTTGCTGTTGGTGTTTGTGGCAGATTTCAGGCTGATCCTAAACTCTCTCATTTTACTACTACTAAACGTACTCTTAAATACTTAAAGGGAACTCAAAATGTGGGACTGTGGTATCCGAAGGATTCTAGTTTCAATTTAACTAGTTTCTCAGAAGCAGATTATGTAGGGTGCAAAATTGATAGATAAAGCACAAGTGAAACTTGTCAGTTCCTTGGAGATCGTCTAATCACATGGTTCAACAAGAAGCAGACGTCAGTCGCCACGTCTACAGCTGAAGTAGAGTATCTTGCAGTTGGAAGTTGTTGCTCTCAAGTTCTTTGGATTCAACAACAACTCAGAGACTATGGGTTTGAGGCTGATGAATCTCCAATTTTCTGCGACAACACGAGTGCTATCGCAATCACCTACAATCCAGTTTTGCATTCTCAGACAAATCATATTGAAATCAGGCATCACTTCATCCGAGAACACGTCAATCAGAAGCAGATTCGTCTTGAACATGTTCCTACAGATCAACAAACTGTAGACATCTTCACGAAACCCCTACCGGAAGCTAAGTTTTCTCACTTTAGAAACATGTTAGGTCTTGTTGATCTTGATTGATGTGATTACGTGCATAAATTGAGGGGGAACATATTGTTCAAAACACAAATGAACAGACATGAAAGACAGAGGTCTTAATTTGTCCTAAGGATTCAGAGTTTGAGAAACACAGCTACTTAGACGCACGTCTACCTTAGCAGTTTCATCTTCATCTGAAAACATTGTCTTGGTTATTCTAACATGCATGGTTAGACGGATGCGTCTAATAGACGGATACATCTAATAGATGTTAGACGTTTTTACGTCATGAGCAAGAGGATGCTCATGTCTAACCAGACACGCGTGTCTCACGTGATGTTATTGCATAATTAGACGAATATGTCTAATAGACTGATTTTCAAAAGGAAATTGAAAATGTGAAAAGGAGATTAAACGTCTAACTACTGGTGTAATTAGACTCTTCATCTTCTGGCTAGTTGGACAACTGTCCTTTGCTTGTTTCTGCTCAAGTTCATTTTCCCCCCGAAAATTAAATCAGACATTCCTCAAAAGAATTGAAGACACATGTCTCTCAATATACAAGGAATGACTAATATTTCTGACAACTTTTACTTGTAGACTTAGTATTAAATGTTCGGTTTCATGCTAACATTAAATGTTGCGTTTATTGGGAACAAACCTTTGAAGTTCTTGACGGTAGGAGTAATCATTAGTTATCTTCTACATGATTAGACCTTGATATTTATTGAATCACCCATTCAAAAGTTTAGAGTTCTCCGAAATCCCTCTCTCTCTAGAATTCGAATCGACTAAGAGTTTGTTCATCAAGTCGAAATGTGCAGTTTCCGTCCAAAATCGATTCAAGTGGATTTCAAATCCGTATCCACTCTACAATCTCTGGGCATGTATAGAATGTTTGAGTCTCTAAAAGTCTCTGGGCTGAGAAAGTTTCTCTCCCCTCATGAACTCTATCATGAACAGTTGGTTCATGAATTTTTCGAAACCGCTAGTTTTTATCAGGATAAAGTTGTTGCTGGGGTCGTGATGGGCCAAATGATCTGCATCACCGAAGAGTCATTCAGTATGTTCTTCCAGCTTCCAAAAGTCTAGTATTGATGAGTTTTCAACCACTCCGCCTGATTTGATGATTTCAATGATGAAAGTCTTCTCTGATTCTCCTCAAGTGGACTTTCATGGTAAGAAAAACCTCCTGAAGGATGAGTTTGCTCTTCTAAGCGATATCATCTCAAAATCTCTTCTCTCCAAAGAGTCCTCTTACAAGTATTGTACGAAGGTCTTTCAAATAATGGTGGCTATCACCAGGGGTGTTCCTGTCAACTGGACAAGCTTCCTCTTCAGAAATCTCGGTAGAATGGTTGTTGCTTGGAAGACTATTTTTGGTTTTGATGGTCCTCTTAGCTCTCTTCTTTGTTTCTTTCTGAATGAACCCGATAAGAGTTTTCACCTTCCTTCTAAAATCCCGAACAACCAGAAGGTTATCGATTACGTTCAAAGGGTGAAAATGCTCAAATCCAAGAAAAGGAAAAGAGATATCTCCAACCCTCCTCTAACCGCAGTCTTAGAGACTTCCTAGGTTGAAGAATCATCCTTTCTAGTGAAGTGATAGGAAGAAGAAGAAGAAGAAGAAGAATAGAATGTAAATTTCTTTATGAATTTTGTTTTGGATATTTTGATGATGTTTTAGGTGTAAACTCATTTTGGTTACCTTGAATAATGTTTTGTGTGTTTCTTTTGAAACACTCATGTGTGATTTATCTGACATTTTGAATGTTTTACTTAAATGCAAACAGGATTTGTTTTATTTATATGATGAATGCATATTTTGGTATATATATATGCAGGTTTTCAATTTCTTCATCAAAAAGGGGGAAATTGTTGGGTCAAATTATTTTGACTAAGTGTTGAAATAATTTAACCATTGAGATTTTGATGATGAAATGACTTATGTGTTTTGATGCAGGTGTATCAAAATCATATTTCATAAGATTTGGCTTTAATGAGGCTCATTAGACCGATTTTGGCATTAGATGCATAGAATTAGACGTGCAGTCTAACTCAACGGAGTTAGACGTGTAGTCTAATGAATGCATAGAATTAGACGTGCAGTGTAACTCAACGGAGTTAGACGTGCTGTCTAATTGATGCAAAGAATTAGACGTGCAGTCTAACTCAACGGAGTTAGACCTGCAGTCTAATGAATGCATATAATTAGACGTGCAGTCTAACTCAACGGAGTTAGACGTGCAGTCTAATGAATGCATAGAATTAGACGTGTAGTCTAACTCAACGGAGTTAGACGTGCAGTCTAACGTATTTGCAATTAGACGGATAGTCTAATGTATATGGAATTAGACATGCAGTCTAACTCAACGGAGTTAGACATGCAATATAATATGTGCGGAATTAGACGTGCAGTCTAATGGATTGTGAAAGTTTGACGTAAGTCTAACTTCTTCAGACAAGTCTAAGGTAGAACCGGAAATAGACGTGCAGTCTAACTCAGTGGAGTTAGACGTGCAGTCTAATGGTTATTGGATAATTAGACGTGTAGTCTAATTAGTGAAAGTTAGACGTAAGTCTAACTCCTTCAGATTAGTCTGAAGTGATTGTAATTAGACGTAAGTCTAATTCTATTAGACCAGGCGATTTAATGGACTTTATTATTAGACGGAGACGTTTGATTTCATTAGACTGATTTTCACAATTCGTCTAACTGAAATATGTCTAATGCTCAGCTTAAGCAGTATGCTTGAAGCTAGCACCCGTCTACCCACGTGCTATAATAGTATCCTACTCCTGCGCCACTTTCTAGTGAAGATTAGTACAACAGCTATATGCAACCAACCAACGAATGCCACGTAAGAGAATTTTCCTCATATTACTTGTTTTGTAGATACATCTCTGATGGAATATTCGGCGCACTACCAGTGGTGTACGGCCACGATCCTTGTGCTCAGAACCTGCTGTGTACAATGGAGGCTTTCCAATGGAAGAGTGTCACATATCATTCTAAAAGATTCGACCGTTAGCT
Organism: Impatiens glandulifera; assembly: GCF_907164915.1. NCBI lineage: Eukaryota > Viridiplantae > Streptophyta > Magnoliopsida > Ericales > Balsaminaceae > Impatiens > Impatiens glandulifera. The sequence continues at coordinate 114,895,533 of NC_061862.1, read as the reverse complement.
CTTGCTCAGTATTTAACAAATCTCAAGGACAACGGACAATCTGCCTTACGAACTGCCAGTTTTTACAAAGAGTTAATCTACAATTCTGCTTGCTATTCAAGAGTGAGAATTAAAGCCTTTGAATATTCATACTATGAAGATGCTTTCTGATTGTACTATGTGTGAATCAAGAGAGAGCCAGAATAAAAAACACCTTTAGCTGAGTGATATTCTTCATCTTGTAATTGAACAGAGAGTGTTCTGTTCAATAGTGAGTTAAGTGTGTGTAAACTGTATTTGATTCGAATCATATTATAGTGAATCCTTCCTGTGGTTGGAAGAAGGGGTGACGTAGGAGAGTTTCTCCGAACATCCATAAATAAACTGTTGTGTTCTTTCACTTGTGTCATCTTTTCATATTTCATTTTGAGCTTCAAACCCATGTAAACAATTCTGCCCTTGAATCTGTTTCAAGTGTTTATAAGTGTTTGCGCAGAATAGAAAGTGAATTAAATCCCTAACAGGATTTCTTTCAAACCGTTTTTCATAAGCCTTCATCCATAGCCAGACCCCTGTCTCTATCGATAAAGCTGATCCTATAAATTGGTATCATTGACTAAGTGTTGAAATAATTTAACCATTGAGATTTTGATGATGAAATGACTTATGAGTTTTGATGCAGGTATATCAAAATCATATTTCATAAGATTTGGCTATAATGAGGCTCATTAGACCGATTTTGGCATTAGATGCATAGAATTAGACGTGCAGTCTAACTCAACGGAGTTAGACGTGCAGTCTAATTAATGCATAAAATTAGACGTGCAGTCTAACTCAACGGAGTTAGACGTGCAGTCTAATGAATGCATAGAATTAGACGTGCAGTCTAACTCAACGGAGTTAGACGTGTAGTCTAACGTATTTGCAATTAGACGGATAGTCTAATGTATATGGAATTAGATGTGCAGTCTAACTCAGCGGAGTTAGATGTGCAGTCTAATATGTGCGGAATTAGACGTGCAGTCTAACTCAGTGGAGTTAGACGTGCAGTCTAATGGATTGTGAAAGTTAGACGTAAGTCTAACTCCTTCAGACAAGTCTGAGATAGAACTAGAATTAGACGTGTAGTCTAATGGTTATTGGATAATTAGACGTGTAGTCTAATTAGTGAAAGTTAGACGTGTTGTCTAATTAGTGAAAGTTAGACGTAAGTCTAACTCCTTCAGACAAGTCTGTAGTATAACCGGAATTAGACGTACAGTCCAACTCAGTGGATTTAGACGTGCAGTCTAATGGTTATTGGATAATTAGACGTGTAGTCTAATTAGTGAAAGTTAGACGTAAGTCTAACTCCTTTAGACAAGTCTGAGGTAGAACCGGAATTAGACGTGCAATCTAACTCAATGGAGTTAGACGTGCAGTCTAATGGTTATTGGATAATTAGACGTGTAGTCTAATTAGTGAAAGTTGGACGTAAGTCTAACTCTTTCAGATTAGTCTGAAGTGATTGTAATTAGACGTAAGTCTAATTCTATTAGACAAGGCGGTCTAATGGACATTGTTATTCGATGGAGACGTTTGAATTCATTAGACTGATTTTCACAATCCGTTTAACTGAAATACGTCTAATGCTCAGCTTAAGCAGTATGCTTGAAGCTAGCACCCGTCTACCCACGTGCTATAGTTGTACCCTACTCCTGCTCCACTTTCTTGTGAAAATCAGTACAACAGCTATATACAACCAACCAACGAATGCCACTTAAGAGAATTTTCCTCATATTACTTGTTTTGTAGGTACATCTCTGATGGAATATTCGGCGCACTATCAGTGGTGTACGGCCACGATCCTTGTGCACAGAACCTGCTGTGTACAATGGAGGCTTTCCAATGGAAGAGTGCCACGTATCATTCTAAAATATTCGACCGTTAGCTCCTGCTCAGTATTTAACAAATCTCAAGGACAACGGACAATCTGCCTTACGAACTACCAGTTTTTACAAAGAGTTAATCTACAATTTTGCTTGCTATTCAAGAGAGAGAATTCAAGCCTTTGAATATTCATATTGTGAAGCTGCTTTCTGATTGTACTGTGTGGGAATCAAGAGAGAGTTAGAATCAAAAACACCTTTAGCTGAGTGATATTCTTCATCTTGTAATTGAACAGAGAGTGTTATGTTCAATAGTGAGCTAAGTGTGTGTAAACTGTATTTGATTCGAATCATATTATAGTGAATCCTTCCTGTGGTTGGAAGAAGGGGTGACGTAGGAGAGTGTCTCCGAACATCCATAAACAAACTGCTGTGTTCTTTCACTTCTGTCATCTTTTCATATTTCATCTTGAGCTTCAAACTCAAGTAAACAATTCCTCTTTAAATCTGTTTCAAGTGTTTACAAGTGTTTGCGTAGAATATAAAGTGAATTAAATCTCTAACAGAATTTCTTTAAAACCGTTTTTCATAAGCCTTCATCCATAGCCAAACCCCCGTCTCTATCGATAAAGTCGATCCTATTAATAATTTAACCATTGAGATTTTGATGATGAAAATAATCTTCCACAGACACCGACAGCAAACAGGATGTTTGGCCGGCCGACAGTAAGATAGAGCATAGAGCTGATTATTCCTCTATAGGCAGTGATGTCTACACTTTGTCCATCTTCATCTTTTTCTAGCTTGCTGGAAGAACTCATTGGAGTGGCTAAAATCGAGCATCTTTCCATTCCAAACTTCTTTAACAGCTCCTTGGTGTATTTGGATTGGTTGATGAAAGTTCCTTTTTCAAGTTGACGAACTTGAAGACCGAGGAAGAAGGTTAATTCTCCCATCATGCTCATCTCGAATTTATCCTGCATTAGCTTGGAAAATTCGCACATAATTTAGGGTTATTTGACCCAAACATGATATCATCAACATAGACTTGAACAAGTAGAATATGAGAGTCTTTAACAAATCTAAATAGAGTTTTATCAACCGTGTCAATGACAAAATCATGATCAAACAAAAATTTAGTCAAAGTGTCATACCAAGCTCTTGGAGCTTGTTTCAAACCATATAAAGCTTTGTCAAGTTTAAAAACGTGATTTGGTAAAGAGTGATCTAGAAAACCAGGAGGTTGTTCAACATATATGTCTTCATTCAAAGTACCATTTAAAAATGCACTTTTCACATCCATTTGAAAACTTTAAAATTTTAAAAGATGCATAAGCTAGGAAGATTCTGATTGCCTCAAGTCTAACTACATGTGCAAATGACTCCTCAAAGCCAATTCCTTCGTCCTGTCTATATCCTTGAGCAACCAACCGGGATTTGTTTCTCATAACTAAGCCATCTTCACTGAGCTTGTTTTGAAAAATACATCTTGTTCCAATGACCGATTGATCAGTCGACCTTGGAGTTAGATGTCATACTTTATTTCTCTCACATTGGTTCAGCTCCTCTTGCATAGCATTGATCCAATATGGATCAAGCACTGCTTCATCAATTTTATTTGGCTCAATTTGAGAAATAAAGGCGGAATTTGCCATTTCATCCAATAATTGACGTCTTGTCCTAAGAGGAGAATTAGGATTGCCAATTATTAATTCAGGTGGATGATTTCTGTTCCATCTGAAGTTTGAGCCTAAAGGATTAGTCGTCTGATAATATGGCTCCGCGACGTCCGAACTATCAACATTCTGTTGACTCGGAGTTTGGACGTCTAGTTGATTCTCAACCGGATCAGCCACTTGATCAGACAAACAATTCCTTTTGACAAGAGTTTCATCTTCACTATCAAATTCAAGACTTGTCGCTTCTAATCTGTTAGGAATGTCAATGGTATCAATAGAATTTTTTTCAACAGATTCATCACAAATAACATGAAAGGATTCCTCAATAGTTTATGTTCAATTATTATACACTCTGAAAGCCTTACTAACTGAAGAGTAGCCTAACATGATTTCAGCATTTGCTTTAGCATCAAAAGTGGTCAAATAATCTTTCCCATTGTTATGAATGAAAAACTTACACCCGAAGATTCGAAAGTAAGAAAATGTAGGAATTCTTCCATAAAACAGTTCATAAGGTATTTTGTAAAGCGTTTATTAATTATTGACCGATTTTGTGTATAGAATGTTATGTTTATGGCTTTTGCCCAAAACTTCGGAGGAACACCTAAGTCGGCAAACATAGATCTCGCTGCTTCCTTCAGTGTTCTGACTCTTCTCTCAGCAATGCCATTTTGTTGTGGAGTTTTGGCACTAGACAATTTGTGTCTAATACCAGACTCCTCGAGATAGAAAGTTAGGCGTTTGTTGGTGAACTCGATTCCCCGATCACTTCTAATCGTGACAATGCTTAAAGATTTTTAGTTTTGAAGTCTTCTAAGGATCTTAATCAAATTTTCAGCCGTCTGATCCTTAGATTGCAAAACCATAACCCATGTAAATCTTGAAAAATCATCAATAATGACTAGGGTGAATCTCATTCCTCATAAGCTCTTTACAGGAATTGGACCAAAATGATCCATATGTAAAAGTTCCAAGCACCGGTTGAACTAAGATTTCCCTTTACTTTTGAACGATGATTTGCTCTATTTGCCTAACTAGCAAGCAGGACAAACCTTGTCCTTTGAAAACTTCAAATTAGGTAAACCAAAAACCAAATTATGCGAACAAATGTTGTTAATGGTTTTAAAATTAAGATGATTTAATCTCTTATGCCATAGCCAGTTTTGATCATGTTTGGCAATCATACATATGGGATTAAATATCTTATTTTTTCAGTTCATTTTGTAAGAGTTTTCTACCTGCTTCCGGTCAGTAGAGTGTTACCCACTGATCCTTAACTAGGCATGCATGCGTTTGAAAATTGACAGAAAATCCATTATCACATAATTGACTAATATTGATCAGATTATAGCACAGGTTTTCAACAAGTAGCACGTTGTTGATGGTTAGATTACCACAGATAATCTTACCCTTACTCATGGTCTTACCCTTGCTGTTATCTCCAAAAGTGATCTTAGGCCCTGAATAGTCTATAATTTCAATCAAAAGACGTCTATCTCAAGTCATGTGTCTAGAGCATCCACTATCCAGATACCAAACTGATTCCTCTAGGCAATTAATCTGATGTACCTACACAAAAACATATTTACAATATTTTGGTACCCACATTCACTTGGGTCCTCGGTCAATCAGTCCCTTAGGAATCCATATTTGAGTTATTCTGATGGATTCCCCTTTTTGTGTTGTGATAAGTGCGTCTGATTTAGGCTTAGCAGACGTCTTCCTACTAGCAGCTAAGACCTTAACTTTAGAGGATGGTTTTTATTTAAAACTCCTTGACTTCTTGTAAGATTTTGATATTCCAGACTTGCTGATTGCTCCATTCCTAGGTTTCAGCCAGCTTACAGTTGGCGGAACATAAATGATCTCATCCTTTAAAGTTAGATCCTCACAGCTTGAATCATTTCCATTATCAGTTAAACTCCCTTTGAAAAAGTTTATTGGCTTAAACTTGTCTATTGCTAAGTTTAACTTCTTACAGGACTTGTCTGAGTTAGCTTTGTCAAATCTTAAACCGGATTTGTATCCGACAGCCTCAGCATATAAATCTGTTGTCTGACAGCATCTCTAGGCCTTGTCCAAGAACTGACCACATAAGTTAGACGTTGGTTTTTAGATGAAAGAGTTTAAATCTTTTCCTTGATCGTCTCATTCTTAGATGAGAGCTCAGCCACTTTGTTTTCAGAAACTTTTGGTTCAAAAACTTGAGATGAAAGAGAGTTATTGGTCTCATATTTTGATTTCATTTAATTATATGAGTCTACTAATTTTTTGCAGTTGAATCATCTCTTGTAAACTCTTTTGAAGAGAAGTCGAATACCTTGGATTGGTCGTCTGCCATCAAGCATGTGACGACTTCGTTATCGCTATTGCTATATGAGTCACTGAGTCGCTATCGGCCCACTTGAACTTTCTTTCAACGCTCATAAGAATCTTCTGCTCTTTTCGCTATATTGGCTTCTCAATCTTTATAGGATCATTAGTGATGACATCCCACATGTCGTAATCGAGGGCTGCCAAATGAGCTTGCATTCTCACCATCCAATAATCGTAGTTTTCTTTTGATAGCAAAGGAATGTGGTTGACGACAGACATGTTTCAGGTTCTTGTTGGTGCTTGAGAATAGAAAATGAGGCTCTGATACCACTTGTTTAGATAGGTGCTACCAATAGAGACTAGGGTATAACTATTGTTAACGGCTTATGATAAATTCTTTGATAGTAATTCTGTGAGGGATTAATATTTGTTTCTAATCTTCACAAATCCTCCAAACTCTTGAAACGGATTCAAGTGCGGAAGTGTTCGTTGGATTTGAAGCTTTGAAATACCGAAGGTAAAAGACAGAAAGTAAAGAACACAAAGAGTTTTATGGATGTTTGAAGATAAAACTCATACGTCACCCCTTCTTCTACAACCCGAAGGATATCCACTAAATACTTTGAATCGAATACAACTCACTAAGCTAGCTAACTCTCTGTTGAACAGAACAACCTCTGTTCAACTTACAATGTTCTCACAACTAGACAGTAATTGAATTTTTCTCTTGATCTTGAAGGATGTAATAAGTTAGCAAGAGCAAGAGCAAGATTGTGAATCAGGTAACCGAGAAATTTGTCCATTGTCCTTGAGCATCTATTTGTAGTAGAAGGACACCAACGGTCGAATCTTCTTTGTGGACACGTGGCATGTGTCCGTTGGAAGACCGCCCATAGTACTAGAGTACAACAAACTCGAGCAAATGGATAGTGGCTGTACCGAACTAGTAGTGTGCCGAATGTCCTCTTATATTGTCTTGTACTGGACATGTAGTTGGAATGATTTTTGCGTACGTGGCGTTCATTCATTTGATACAATTAGCTGGTTTGTCAGACTACACAGAAGTGAGTGGAGCAGGAGTAGTAAACAACTAGTTGATCGTGGTTAGACGTATGCTTTCTTTAGATGGCTACTAAAGCAAGGCATTAGACGTGCTTCTTTAGACCCCTTCTAAAGGAGTTAGATGTCCTTGTTTAACTACGCATCCCTTTAGACCTCGTCCAAAGGAGTTAGACTACCTCGTCTAACTACGTTTCCCTTTAGATAGCGTCTAAAGGAGTTAGACGATCTCGTCTAAATACGCATCCCTTTAGACCGCGTCTAAAGGAGTTAGACGACCTCGTCTAACTACGCATCCCTTTAGACCTCTTCTAAAGGAGTTAGACTACCTCGTCTAACTACGCATCCATTTAGACTGCGTCTAAAAGAGTTAGACGACCTCGTCTAACTATGCATCCCTTTAGACCTCGTCTAAAGGAGTTAGACTACCTCGTCTAACTACGTTTCCTTTTAGACAGCGTCTAAAGGAGTTAGACTACCTCGTCTAAAGGAGTTAGACTACCTCGTCTAACTACTTTTTCCTTTAGACAACGTCTAAAGGAGTTAGACTACCTCGTCTAACTACGTTTCCCTTTAGACATCGTCTAAAGGAGTTAGACTTCCACGTCTAACTGTGTATGACGTCTAAGATAGTCTGCTTTAGACCACGTCTAAAGTATCATAGTCATATATATGCACATGCATAAAATAAATAGACAACTTAGCTTTATTCATAACTAAGTTTTAACACAGATCATTAAAATAAAGTTAGCATAAAATAAGCCTATTCTTTAGTTTATTTTAGTCAAAATATTTTGACCCAACATACATTCTGAAATTTATTTTTTCATTCTTATTAAATTATTTGAAATGATGAAAATGGTTTTGTACATTTTTTAACCAAATTAATAGTTTCCTCATTATTATCTATGACACTTAGTATTTTATACATTCATGTATTTATTCTTTTACATACATTGTTGTCACAAATTATCACAAGGAGCACACATATGTGGGCAATCATCTTTAGCGTTTGGATTAACACGATATGACAATTTTAACAAGAGTTTTAGAAAAATGCATAAAATATAAAGTGTAAAATAAATATTTTCTACATGGTCAAAAATATTGTAGTATAGACCATATAAATAGAGAGGCGTGTGGGGTATAACGCCGATACATTTTCCACACGTAACCAAATACCAAACTCACAAAATAGAATCTCCAATTCTTATTGTTTATACACCAAAAATGATCTTTTCCTAATTTTGTGAGAAAAAATAGTTGGCGAATCAATATCGTGAGATTTATTCTTTAAATTGATAAAAGCTAAAAGAGACCTATGTCAACCTACAATTTTATTCTCGATCTCGGTCACAATTCGACATTAAGGTAAGTTATGGAGTTTGATTAGAAAATCTAATTTCGATATAAAAAAAGAATAATTTTTAAAGTTACGCATCCAATCCCAGAAAAGTTGTGAGCGGTTTTTATTATGTTACAGTTTCTAGCGACTCTGATGAGGACATGAAATTCTTAACTCGAAACATATTTTGGCCTAATGTTTTAGAAACATATTTTTTTTCCTATGTGCATCGGAGCTTTAATAGCTCTTTACTTTGAGGTATTATCGTGTGGGCATAATGCGACGCCACTTATATATATATAAATCTTACGGGCTAAGATCCGTCAATGTGGAATGACGATTTGTCCCTTTATTGAGCGATGTTATGTGAGTTTATGAACTTAGAAAAAAAAATATGTCGTTAGCACTTTTCTCCATTTAATGAGCGCCCTTAGTAATAGGGGATGAGATCATGATTGACGGCGAGGGGGACATTCTAATTGAGAAACCTCTCTACATCGGCGACCTTTGGATCGCCATTGTTGATGAGACAACTTTCTTACCATGAAAGTCATGTACATGAATTTTTTATATCATTTCTAAAAGTTATTGACGACATGCCGAAGTAACAAAGCCACGTTGGAATCCTTTTGGTTCGTTATGTGACAAATATATTTATATCTATATATGTATATATATATATAAGAATATAGTTATAAATAGGCGTTCACCAATACATTCTTGAATTAAAATAGAGAAAAAAATTAATAAACAAAAGTATAAAAAAGAAAAGGTCTAACCTACCGAGTTCTTGTATTTGTGTTTCTATTACACAAATACATGGATGTTAGATTGCCATCCAGATTATAAAAATTCTATTAATATGAGGCTATCATCCCATGGACATCTATAAAGGAGCATGCCAAAGACAGAGAAACAAATCGATGGAGAGAAATACTTAAATTATATTTCTTTTTATGTTTTTCAAATGTAAACTTTTTTATTTTACAAACTATGAGTAATTTCTTAACCTGAGGAAGATGGTTGTATGCATGATTGTGATAATATTTATCTACACCCAAATGCAAATTTTAATCTCTTTTAACACGCTTATTTTTTTATGAATGGAAAGTGAGAGGGCCTATTCTTTGCTTTTAGACATACATGCATACGAGTAACAAATATTACTCTCTAAGACTTTAGACTTTATGCTGTAAACAATCTATTAATCTCTGGACGGAGCCAATGTATTCACTACAGATCGTTTCATAAGAAGATATTTGACAAATAAATGAGCTTTGTTTAGCTCGAAATTTACTACTCTTAGTAGATTTTCTCCTACCCCTTTGTCAACAAATACATGAGCTCCACTTTGCCCATAATTTATTCCTCTTTAAGAGATTATTTCTATCGACGAGCAAACGAGTTTCATTAGACTCGGAATCCACAACTCTGCGTATATTTTCTCTTAAACTTCAACGATGAATGCACAAGCATCATTCAGATTTGAATCCATGATTCTTCTTAGAATTCTTTTTTTTCCTTTGTCGACGGACGCATACATGCCACTTAACTCAGAGTTCATGACTCTATGGCATTTCTCATATCCCTCCGTCGACGAACAAACAAGAGTCATTTAGTCTAGAGTTCACGCCTTTTCATGAAATTCCTCATATCGTTCGTCGAAAAATGCACAAGCGTTGTTCAAACCCAAGGTTCATGATTCTTTCTTTTAACCTTTCTCGACAAACGATTGAGCCTCACTTAACTCGGAATTCACGACTCTTCGTGACGACGTTCTTTCTATTCTTCCACATGTACACTAATTCAAAAATGCTTCGTTCTTCCTTTATTGTTTTTCTCAAGAATATATGGGCACATTGCACAAAATTCGTCCAAATTCATCCGTTATCAATTCCTTAAAACCTAAGCGAATAAGTAATGACAGGTCGCCATGGGCCTAGATCCATGACACGTTATACTCAGAACTTGAATTTTTCTTGTCACACTTTTCTCGGAGAATATTGGAATTCAATTAAACGAGGTATGACTAGAAAAGACAACCATGGAATGATAGAACAATGCATTGTGGGTACACGAGCATGCAAAAATGCTAACTCAAGATAAAAATCGAGAGGTAATGCCCTCTATCGAATGGGAAGCTTATTGTAATCTTGACGAGAGCTTCAAAATAATTCTCTAAGTGTAGACGATGACATACCAAAGCAATGAACGTGAGAAGATAACGAAGGCAACATGGTTCGAGATTGTCAGGGTTAATTATTATTTTCTTAGATTCAAGTTTGTGTGTGCATGCAAATTTATACACGTTACACTACAACAAAAATGACTTTCGGCGACGCTTAAAAAGACTTCTGCCAACCTTTAAAAGCGTCGCTAAAAACATTACCGACACTTATTCTTGCGTCGCCAGAAGCAGGGTGGGCGCAAGTTTTTACCACGCTTATTTAAGCGTCGGTACAAGCGTTGCCGAAAGGCCAAAGTTTTAACAACGCTTATTTAAGGGTTGACAAAATTAAAAAACGTCGCTAAAAGTCTATTTTATTTGTAAACTATTTTTTTAAAATTTGTTTTTTTCTATTTTGATTTTAGATGTTATTTTTTATCTCTACTATTATCACATTTACCCTTCATCTCTCAAATACCTGATGAACATAACCCTAAACTCTTAAGGTGAACCCATAGTCCAGCACATTATAACCTTAAAAACAATTCAGAAACTAATGAACTCTCTCATATTTTATATACCAAAAACTTCTTCTTTTTCTCCGATGTGGGATAAATGTCATATTAACACTTCAAAAACTAATGAACTCTCTCATATTTTACTTTTAATTTAATTAAATTTATATAATAATTAAATAAAAGACATATATTAATAATACTATAAAAAGTTTAAAAATTATGTTATATAAAAAATATTAATTAAATTTTAATGTTAACAAAATTTTAAGTCAAATTTAATTTTAAAAAAATTAAAAAATTAAAATAAAATATTTACAAAGTTTAAAAATAAAACATAAAATTTATTAAAATTTAGAATATTTAAATTAAGGTTTTAACAAAGTTACAAAGTTGGTATATAAAAAAAATAAAGGTGGTGGTATAGATATAAAGGTTGACAAAAGTTTTTTTCTTTTAATTTTTACTCACGCTTAATATGGGTTGGCATATAAGGGTCGCTGAAAGTATGTTTTGTTGTAGTGTTAATAGTTTGTTGTATTATGATTGTTTTTTCTTGTGACTCCCTTTAGCTCAACCAGACACATCTTCGAGGTTGACTAACTAACACACAATGTTTTTAAACAAATCATTCGAGAAATGAACGAATCTATATTGGACATGATTTTCTGGTTGGTATGATAATACATAGGCATATCAGTAGGCGCGTCCCGAAGAATATTTAATAATAAAAATTAAAATAAATCCTCATGTCAACACTAGGGGAATTTATATTTATATTAAAATAAAAATAATAATCAAATGAAATAAAAAATTCATTTTATGAAGAACATAGATTCTATTATTGTGAAATGTTTTTAGTTAAGATAAATTTTAAATCCTGACTTCGTCTTTGCGCGTAACAATTTTATGGTGAAGCATCATTATATTATAGAAGAATCAATTAGAAGAGAACAATACTCTCACAAAGCAACCCTGAATTCACTACATTCCTTTTTATTACAAGTTTAATTAACATCTTGGATTTGAGTTTTCATAAGCATGATGGATTTGAATATTTTCTAAAAAGATTTTGCAACCTGCACATAAACATTATCTCTAAAAACCTCCTCATTTCATCTGTAATGTTTTGGGTTTTAGAACAAATATATATATTATTTATAATCATCATTACACAGTTATTGATAAAATATTATTCTGCTACAGAACATGTACAAATTTCAATATAATATTTATATAAATGTGTGGGTTTACATCTCTTGCAAGCAAACAAATATCCTGGTCAACAAGACACTGACCAGAAAGAATCAGCCATTGACCGCAATGTCTGAACCGTGGGACTCAGCCAGGCCACCGTCCTTAGCCGGTTCCTTAACCTTGACTTTTCCATTGCTCTCATCTGTCTGATTTTTGCTCTTGAGAGGGCTGGTGGGAGCACTTTTTCCATCCTTAATAGTTCCCAGACTGTGTCTAGTGGCTCTTGAGCAAACCGGTGGGGTTCCCTCTGGAGAAGTGGCAAGTGAATCGCCAAAGCTCTTCCTTCTCGATAGATTTGGCGATTTGGGCCGCGTTAGTGGCTTCTGCATGCCCACAGTTCACAAAATCAATGTCATATTTTTCTATCTAGCTTAAGAAGGATTTGAAACAGTAGTTTTGTTTTGTAGCCAGGTTTGTTTTTATGTTGAAAGTGATCCAAAGAATCGAGAGTTTTGTTTGTCAAAATCACTAATAATAAGACCATTATCCAGAAACAAATCTTTATATGAAATGAAGAAAAACTATGATATATCATAGAATAGACTAATAGTATAATCAGAGCCGGCCCCGAGGTTTGGGCTACCCTAGTCTCGGTAGAAAAAGTTCGATATATTTTTTGTTGTCCTAAATCTAGTTTTAAAAATCGATAAAAAAAATTTATTTTTGATAAGACTTAAACCCATAACCATATTGAAACTTTAAATGCCATTTATGTTTTAAATTGCAATAAATATATCTAAATATTTTGATATTTTTAATAAATGGGTTGACCTGAGGAGTGGGCTGCCCTAGCCCGAGGGCTTACCGGGCTTACCCCAGGGCCAGGCCCTGCCCTGAGTATAATTTTGATTATATTCAGGAAAATTATTTGTATATTAAATTAAATAACAAAATTAGAATTTACTTTTTAGAGTATGGTATCACAACCCTCGGAAGCCAAAACTCCTTTAACAAAGGCAGATCTAACCATAAGATTTTGCATGTGGAGGATAATAACGACGACAATTCCCATCGCTAAAGGATATGTTTTGATTTTTACCCATGTTTGTAGTCGGTAGATTTTGTGAAAAGATTTTAGCCCAGGTAGATTTAAAATTTTAGCTCTGCAATTTTTTTTTTCTTAATATTATTATCTTTATAGCTCGGATAGATTTTGTGAAAAGATATTATAGCCCAGATATCTAACCGGAACTAACTTATCGGGTTACCAAATATTACATTATAATTTAATTTGTATGTTGAATATAATAATTTGATCATTCTCCCCCAAAAAATAAAAGAAAATTTTGGCTGCCTATTACCTTTTTAAGTTGACGCTTAGGTGGAGGTACTTCATGATAAAAACTGGGAACTGGATTAGCTTTGAACACCAATGTCTTTCTCAGTTCTTTAATGGCTGCTTCATCTTCCTCCTAAAACATATACAGAAAAGTTCATATATGTCACTGGAATTTTCATCATAGGATAGATATACCCTTTTAGAAAGAATAGGCTTTGTTTGTTTGATCTTGAGTTATTTGAAGTTATTTTCAAATAATCTTATTTTATTAGGTTGGTTATAAAAAGTCAAATTATTTGGGTAAAAAGACACCAAGGATACAAATATGTAACAAAAAAAAAAATATAGAATAATTTAGTATTTTAGTTTATGATTTGATGTTCAAACAAGACAAGTTGGGAATATTGATGCATTCATTAATTAACCTTAGTCTTAGCCTCATATTCCAGCTTCTCTGCCTCCAGAGCCTGATGTTTTTCCTCCAATTTTGTGTAAAACTCTTTGCGTTTCTCCAAACGTTCGACGCATTTAAACACAGGTGCAATAGGTACAGTTGGCTTGAAGCCTGTCGAACGAGCAGATGCTGCAGCTCTAAATCGGGCTAAGGACAGGAACACTTCCAGTTCTAAGTAGGTATAGAGAATGAATAACAATAATGAAATTTAAAATATAAAAAATCATCTTTCAAAACACTATACAATATAAGATAAAAAAGTATAGAGACGATGAAGGATACGATGAAGCTACGGAAACATCGTCTTCCTGGTCGTCATTTCTATTTTCATCTTCATGAAAAGACATCCTTAGACTGTTGGAAGGTTGCGCTGTCACAGAATCACAGATGCAGGAGGATATTTAAGATACGAAAACCTTTTTGTATTTATTAGAACGATAAATAGTGCATATTCATGTATACATCCCCGTCGATACAAACAACAACTACCACATGGAACAATTCGTCTAGTCTAAGATAAAGGGAAAGTGAGAAACATTGAGGACAAGAATTTCAAAAGGTGGTTAGTACGTTAGAATGGTTTTCTTTTTGTAACCAGATGTTTGGTATAGCTTTCATGCACCTCAACTAATTCCTTGTAGGTACATGCATGTGTTCACTGTCATGACATGTCACTTGAATCTAGTGCTTTTAAAAAGGAATGGAACTTGATATAAACCCTCTAGAAGAAACTTATTGCCACACCGGGTCGGCCCTGGGGTAAACCGGGCAAGCCCTCGGGCTAGGACAGTATACTCCTTAGGGCAGCCCATTTAATAAAATATATAATTTATATATAGATAAATATATAAGATATATAGATAAATATATGATCTTTAAGAATATAATATTGAAATAGAGTCGTTCAAGATGCAAATTTAAAATTTTATTTAAATTTTGCTTAAGTTAAGAGTTCAAATCCCACCAAAAAATTATATTTTTTTTAACAATTTTTATTACTAAATCTAGGGAAACAAAAAAAATAAACTTTTCTTTATCGGGACTAGGGCATCCCAAAACTCGGGGTCCGGCACTATTGCCACTTGAATAGTGAAAGAATGAGTATAATTGTAATGAGTGAATGAACTTGTATGATCCCATGTAATTAAATAAATTCGCTACTATTCTCTTTCTTAATCCTTTATTGTTTTTCATATACCTAGTTTAGAATAAGAAAATAAATAAAAAAATATTAAAAAAAAAGTTATTAAAGAGAAAAATATCGTTAAAATTATAATCTACTAGAGAAGTTAGATAATGAAAAGATTATATTAAAACGTGAAATATATTTTTTAATTATTTTTTTAGGGTTCTTAGTTTAAATTATTATCCAAATGTTAATAATAAGCTGAACTTATAAATTGAATCAAATAGAACCCTAAGATATCCTCCTCAAGAACCAATGAAAAGGAAAGGGAAAAGCATATCAAAATGATACAGAAGAGGCAACGTTGTTCCCAGAAATATTGGTAAACAAAATCCCACAAAAACAACAGCCATTTGAAAAGAAGAAGAAAGAAAGTAGTACCAGTTTCTGCAGCTGCAGCTTGGATCTGATTGATACACAGAATCAAGAGAGAAAGACCCAGAATTGGAGCTGATCCACAAGAAACGAAAACACCAGCTCCACTTTCTCTTTCTCTCTCTCTCTCACTAAAAAAAGAAGAAAACGGAAATGGCGCTCTTACAATTCCACGAATGTTTTCTTCCCATGAGGAATATTGTTTTAATTCTGTGGCATGTCTATAAAACAGCAATAATCGCCGCTCAGCTTCTGACAAATATAGCAACTGCATGGCCAATCCATGGACAAATATATAGCTTAATTTTGCTGCTTCTGATCATCGCCTTAATTTAGTGATTAGTTCTACACAAATTCATTTTATTTGGCTTATTATAAACCCTAACATACATCGTTTGATTACAACAATTAATTAAATATATCTAAATAAAGAGTAAGACAATAATGTCATTCTAAGTTATAACTGTAATAATAATAGGGATAAATGTCAATTTTATACATAAAATTGGACAAAAGTTTCAAATTTATTTATGAAATTGTAAAATTTTATTTATATATATAAACTTGATAAAATATGTCAAATTTATTCCATCTAACCGTTAAAAATATTAACGGTGTTAATTTTATTTTACAACTATATAATTATTAAAAAATATTAATCCACATCAGATATCAATATTAAATATATAATTTTTTAATCCAACTCATCTCTACTGATTAACGCTTTCTTCATGGAGAAACCCTCGTAATTCCATCCATAAGAATAAACCCACGTTCCCTTTCAAAATCCTGATCCTCAATTTTACCAATTCCTCTGTGTAGTCGTCAAGCATGGTGGCGTCAAATCGTTAAGTTTGAGTATTCGTACATTGTTCTTTTTATAAACCCTAACATACATCATTTGATTACAACAATTAATTAAATATATCTAAAAAGAGTAAGACAATAATGTCATTCTAAGTTCTAACCGTAATAATAATATATCAACCGTAATAATAATATATCAAAATAATTATTTTAAACATCATATATATATATATATATATATATATATATATAGATAATATTAAAGTCTCAAAAGGTGGATATCCCCCAAGCCTCAATGAGGTTCTGGGTTCGAGCCCGTTAGGCTGCAAGTTTTGCGTCTGGTTAAATGGTTAAGTGTGTTTGTGGGCTATGTGTGCTTAACCCGCGGGGATTAGTCGCACTCCATAGGAGTAGCGGAACCCAGCGTTCTCAAAAAAAAAAAAAAAAAAAAAAAAAAAAAAAAAAAAAATCTCAAAAGATATTTTTAATTAATAACTATGTTTATATGTTTTAAAAATTATTTGATAAATTTTAAACAAATTCAAATTTAATGTATAAACAAATGTCTCCCTAAATGGAATAAATCTTATATGCACCTATTTAGAAAACTTAGAAATTAGATTGAGTTAAAACCAAAATAAATATTATTAAATTTGTTAATTTTAATTAAAATATATTTTAGACCATTATCTCATTTAATTAAACTAATATTCTTATTAAGGTTCAAAGTATGATTATTTTTAAACACAGTCAATGAGTTTTTATTAAAAAATGACTAACAAATGCATTCAAATATTTTTAATTAATGTTATAGTTTTAATTATTTTGGTTAGATATAATTTCATAATTTATAAACTATTTGATATCTCATAAAAGTATAATTTTAAATTATTTTAAGATAATTCATTCAAAATTATGTAATACTATATTAAGTATACACTAGTTTAAATAACTTTCATAAACCAAAACACAATTAGGTATATTTCATTTTTTTAAATGTTATAGTTTAAGTTATATATAATTTCATAATTGATAGACTATTCGATATCTCATAAAAGCAGTTTTTAAAATTATTTTAAGATAATTCATTTAAAATTATTTAAAATTATTTAAAATTATGTTAATACACACTAGTATAAATTATTACATGCATAAACCAAAAAATAATTAAGTAATTTTTGTTTTTTTCCACTAAATGAGATATTTTGAAATGAATGCAATTATTATATTACATAGGGAGACGGTAGAAACTCCTTTAATTAATATTCGGTATTTAACAAAATCTCTAAACTAATAAATTTGTCCGATCTCGACTTAGGTTGATGTTAAAAAATTGAAAACTCGATAAAATAATAAGATAATATTTTTTCGGGAGATCATTTTATAATTTTCGGTCCCAAGAAAATCATAAATTAATAATTCATAAAACTGATAACATATATACACTCTATTGAAATATGATTTAATAATTGTTTGGTTTCCTTTAAAGTTCAAGTTTATTTGGAGTGCATTTCTAACTTTTCTTATTGAATCCAATAGCTCCAGTGTTGTATTTTTTTATTGTATCATAAACTTAATATTATATTTATATTTGTTCCTCTTGTTACATTTACCATAGTACTTCAAAATTTATTTAGTAAATCAAAAGTCATTAATAGTGCTAATCTTAGAGTCACATAAACTAATTTGTCTTTTTTGTTTGTTATGTATAATTATTTATTTTATATGGATATATGAATTATATGTTGAATCGGTTAAAAACCCTTTAAAATAATAATTTTTAATTTATCGATAAATCAATAACCCCTAAATGAATAAATGTCACCGATCCTGATATTATTAATTTAAAGAGTTTTTATAGAGATTTAGTTCAACAAGGAAGGTAAAAAAGAAATAATTAACTTTAATTTTAAAAATAAACATAAACATTTCATACTGGTATTTATCCCACAATTAAGACTATAGTTTGCACAAGAAGAAATTTTTTCATACTATAGTTTCATCATGAGTGTGATTTCTTGATTATTTACTGAAAATTGGTCCAAATATTTTTCTAACTATCAACTTACAAAAAATTGCAGCTAGAAATATTAAAGAGAATGATTAATATCTAATTAAATTTGATGGAGAGATGTGTATAACTAAATGAAATTTACAACATAAGTTGGTAATTGTTTGATCAACCACTTAAACTAACAATACTAAGAAGTTCTTGCAAAAAATAATGAAAATTTTGCAAAGATATGGGGAAACATCCATTAAAGTTTATTTTACAGAAAAAACAACTTCCATTTTTATTGTCAAGACAACAAAGATGCTTAGTTATTTCCACTATTTTTTTCATTAATATAATACTTTATTTTTTGAAAATTTTCTCTATAATGTATTTAAAACTTTGTAAGAGTGTATTACTCTTAAACTTAATAATCCAAAAATTAAATGCATAGTTATTTTCACTATTTTTCTCCTAGTTAGAATGGTTTATATTCTGAAAATATCATTTATAATGTATTTGAAACTCTCTAAAAATGTATTAATTACTCTTAAGTTCAACAATCATCAAATGAAATAATTTTTTTGATTAATCTAGGATGATAATGTATAAAAACTAACTCATTCCAATCAAATGGTCTCCTCCAACAAATAACATCTTCACTTTCATCAACCTACATCCACATAAAAAAATGTGTTTTAGTGCAAATATACATCTTTTTTGTATTATTAAAATATATAGAAATAATTTAAATCAATAATTTTGATGTTATGCAACAATGAGTTGCCTCTCAACTAACAATATCATAATATCTAACAATATTCTTTTTCTTCTATGACAACAACTTTATTATAACTAAATAAAATTTTCAAATAGAGGATACAAAACTAAATAAATGAAACGGAAAAGTAAGTTACATGCCATATCGGTGACAAATATTAGAATTTACAATCTAGCATTTCTAAGTAAAACAATGATATATAACATATATGGCAAACACATTTATCCTATTAAATTGGATTTGCTACTTTAAATTCGCCAAAAAAATATGACTAAGCTCTACCGAATTTATTGAAATTAAAAATATTACATACCTGGAAATATATTTTATTTTATTTTTCCTATTTTCACTTGTTTCAAAATCACACATTGAATTTGTGAATGACTTATCAACCTTTTTTAACTTCAATGTTCCTTACCATATCTACATTATGTAAAAGTAGAAGGCTAATTGCTTATGCAACTTATTGTAACAGACCTCTTAATTTCTTACCAAATGAATCTCTCTTTCTTATTTCTTCACCATCACATATGACGATTGAGCATGAGAATAAAAAAAGTTATTTTCCATTTCAATGTGCCCCTTAAAAAATTGAGATGTCGTGAGACAACCTCATTCAATAAATTAAGATGTCGTGAGACAACCTCATTCAATTGAACTTGATAGTCTAATAAATTGCAGGATAATTCTAAGAAATCTTTCATTGCAAACATCAACACTTGTTCTATATTTCTTCAAAGCCTCCTTTATTTTCAATAATCTTTCAATATAGAGGCAATAAACTTAAAATAGAATGTAGATCTTAGTCATCATCTATGTTAATATTTGTTAGTAGATTGTAATCACATTGAATACGCTAAGCGTTTAAATTCGCTCGCTATCCACGTACTCAAGAAATGTTTTTCTTTCGTACGCGATATATTCTTTCCCTTTCCCATCCTAAGCATCTACCAATTTTAGGAGTCCACCTAACGTCTTGTATTTTTAAGGAATGAATGATCTAATTCTAAGATAGATTTATCTCCATCATAACCTTCTGAATGTTCTTCAATTTGTTTCTTTCTATCTAATCAAGTGTCTCTTGCTCTCACGTTTGAATTCCAACAAAATGAATAACCGTCTTCGTAACCCCCTTGGCCTAAATGAGACAAACTCTTTAAATACCCCTTGGGTAAAGGGTAACTTAAGAATTAATTTTTTTTTCCCAAAAAAAAACTTAAGAATTAAATTTTAGGCAAACTGACAACTTGTTCAACGAGTTCAACCGACATAAAATTCTTCATAGCCGCACCTGGGCTTATTTTTCCTTTGTAGGTAATATATCAATCTACATTTCAAGGCATTGCTCCAGCCAAATGGTTAAGTGTAGACCGAGTTATGAATTTTTTAAGTTAGGCCTTTTCTAGTTTTGGTTTCAAATCAATTTGGATCAACTGAAACTTGAAACAACCATAACTTTTGTCTCATACCACCATTGAGGTTGAGCCAATATGCGTTGGAAAAGTGAGCTTATTAGCTTCCACTTTAGTGTTGGAAGAAATATTTAAAACTGGACGCAGGTCCATGCAATTCTCGATGGAACGCCATGGGTCTTATCGAACCATGAGAACTACTTGGTTAAAAATGAAAGCTAACTCAAAGATCGGTGCCATTCGAACGTGCTACATCTTAGCTTTCCACTATAGGTCGCAATCCAAAAACTAAGCTGTGTAGCATTAGTGATGAATTAAACACTAAAGACATGTCTAGTTTGATCTTGTCTTTGTCGTATCGTCCAACCACCGATTTGAGGAGTCTAAGAACACTAACGTTATTCCAGATACAAATGAACATGGTAGATTACTCTTCCAGCTTTCTAAAACATCAAAAACAACTAAATTTTTTGAGTATAGCGTCCTTGGGGTGATTTTTTGAAGTTGTTGATGCCTCCAGATTTCCTTCCTTAAGTAGAAAACAACCAAATATCACATGATTTGGCCATTTTCCAAATGATCCGCGCGCCTGGCGTCATTATGACGTCATCACGCACGATTTTGAATCCTTTTGGGCTTGAAGTCTGGCATGTTGACCCTCGTTGACTCGCTCCCGACTCACCTGTTTCGACTTGGTTTTGACGTTTTTGTCTTTTTAAAGGCATTTTACAGAAAATTGTTAACATAAATATTATATTCAAAATTCAAGATTTTTCGAACGGGTCAATCTGAATGTTTTAGGTTTACCGAATTCTGACTCTTTTTGAAAATTGACGTTTGGACATACAAATGAGTCCCAAACTGGTTGTTCGATACATTTTGTCCAACAATAATATTACACTCAAGGTTCATAATTTTTTCAAGACAATCATTGCGAACGTATGGAAAAAATATGAAGCTCGAGTATTTTTGGAAATTAACATTTTGACCACAACTCGAGAGTCCCTCCGAGCCAATTTCTCAAAGTGATTTTTATTTTTATTTTTGTTCCCCGGTTCCGTAATCAAGTATGAACATCATACTAAACTTGACAAATTCATTTTAATTTTGGGGTGTAAAAATTTAGTGTAGTAACAATTGTCTATGCTAGATTAAATTTTTTTTAACTATATTTGTCGGACAGAAACTACATTTTCATCAAAAATTTCTTTTTTTAGCCTATTCTTTCTTGTAGAATAACAAAAGCTCTTCTTTATGATATTTAGGAACCAATTTTCCAAGAAGTTAGATTTTCCTCCATATGGCAAACAAATTATTTGATTTCAACTTTGAAATATTCAATCTCGGTTTTCCGGGTCTATCCGAGTATAGGATATTGGTGTAACTTTCATTCTCATCTTCTTCATAAAATTCATCTAAGTTGGTTCAATAGAACCACATAACTCATTTTGATAATTTCTTTCACCGTCGTGGCCAAAATCTTATCGGCGACCCTCTCAGATGACATCCCCAACACACCAACCATCTCATTCACATATTTAACCACCAATCTAATCGACTTCTCACCTAGTGACCTTAATCGACTTTCGCATCGAACATTTTGTATCGACCAAGCAACCATCTCATTCATTTAACCACCAAAATCTAATTCACATTTTAACCATTATAACTTCTTCATATAACTTCTTATAATAGTTTCAATGTTGCACCTTACAGTATTCTAACATTTATTTTTATTGTGTACCAGGTCACTTTAACTACTAAACTATTTAAAATTGTTAATTTATAATTTTGTATATTAATATATAATTTATATGACTAACCATTCAAGATAAATCATTCAATTCAATTTAAAATCTATATTCTCTAACATTATATAAGAAATGAATAAAAAAAATTAAAAATTGCATGTTCATCCTTCTTATAAAAATATTTTGTTGAATTAAAAAAGTAAAAGTTAAATTGATCAGTTGGTTAGAATATTGAATATATAAGGGTAAGTTTAAGACTTCTATATATCATTTTTAATCACGTATTTTTTAAATTAATCTCTCTCTATTTAAGGGTGGGTCAACCACAAATCAACCACCTCATATATATATATATATAATTAATGTCATAAAATATAAATTATAATGCTATAAACTAATAAATGATACAAATATACATCTATTCATGTTAATAAATTATTTATAAATAAATATATTTTTTAATGTAAACATTTAATGCATTTAACTAACTTAATTAATTATTTTTAAAGTTATAAATATAAATATATTATTAAAATTATAATTTGTATTATTATATTTTAATTTGCACAGGTGAAAAATGGATAAAAAACGAGAGTAAAAACTCTCGGTTTTGACCCTATAACTTTCGGTATAGATCCAATTCCGAGAGTTAAGGTAACTCTCGCAATTCCTCGGTATTGACTCTTTCGTTAAAATCAATTAAGCATTTACCGAGAGATATCGTAGAGTCTTCGATTTAGATACCCGAGAGAAAAACCGAGAGTTAATAGCAAAACTTTCGGTTTTTCTTCAAAGAGAAAAACCGAAAGTTAATTGGAAAACTTACGGAAAACTTTCGGTTTTTCTTTAAAGGGGAAAACCGAAAGTTTTCCAACCAACTTTCGGTTTTTCCCTTTGAAGAAAAACCGAGAGTTAATAGAAAAACTTTCAGTTTTGTTCAAAGGGAAAAACCAAAAGTTAATAGCAATACTTTCGGTTTTTCTTCAAAGGGAAAACTTGAAGGTTTTCCAATTAACTCTCGGTTTTTCCTTTTCACATATAACCGAGAGGTATATGAAGAACTCTCGGTTTTGACGTTCGAAGAAAAACCGAAAGATTCCATTTAACATTCGGTTTTTCCCTACAAAATGAACAAAATAGCCCGATTATTTTGTGCTCAACCGAAACCTGTTCAGCCAAACCAATCAATTCATAAAACAAATGACATTCATAAAACAAATGATCATTCCAAAATTCTCAACCAAACTAATCATCCAAACAACATGTTTTACATTAACATTAAAACCTATTCAATCAATTCATACAGTCGAAACGTCTTAGAATTAGCTGGTGGGGGGAGGAGGTGGTTGATACTGCCGCATAAACATTTCAAAACTCTATAATCTTGCATTCAATTCTAACCTTTCATTCTCCTGTTTTGCACTTTCCCTATCCATTCTTGAAATCAATTCTACCTTTTCCGCTTGTATTTGATTAATCGTTTGAGTTTTTTCTTCATCCCTTTTCTTCAATTCCTCCAGTTCCATCGTCATTCTTTGATTCTCTTCAAACAATCGATCAGTGGCTCGTTGAGAATTGTTGGCACTTCGAAGATCCTCACGAAAGTGTGTGGGTCGGATGCCTGATCTCATACCGAGACTCCCCCATACTTTTAGTGTCCGAACACTCTCTCCGTCAACTCAAAGTCGGATATTTCTGGTTCGTTACTTCTTACTTCCTCCATCTCAACCTGCACATTTGAAATAAATTGTCATTTATATAATAATAAATAAACTAGCTATAAATAATTTATTTAAATTCAATTCACTTACAATTTTCTCTTGCATGCGTTCGTCCGGGACGGGGGTTGGGTTTCTTTTGTCGGTTTTAGGGTACGGGTCCTCTTGAATACTTCAACGACAGATGGTGCCCGTCCCATTTCAAGCGCTTGTTGAAATAAATGATTTATATAATTAATAATAATCTTTATATTAAGTTATTACAAATAATGTACTTACCAACTCTTCTTCAACTTGAGCAAACGGTCTACTTCCTGTATGATGTGGGAATTTTAGCTTCTTTCTGTTAACAATATTTGTACTACTATTTTTCTGAATTTCAAATAAAAAATGTAGTTAGAATAATTAATATCATATTTTATTTGAATTATGAAACCGTACCTTAAATTTTCCCGTGAAGAAATGGTTGCGACACACAAACTCCCAATCATCTCGATCGTAATCTGGTGGAGGATTGGCTAGTACCGCTGCCTCGTCTCCTTGATGGACGCGGATATATTCCTTGTTCAAATCCGAGCGCCATCTATCCCATATCTACTTGGTGTGTCCCAATTCGGTCTTTCGATAAGAATCTATAGGACCATTAGTAGAATCGAACGGATCCTGAAAATAAAAACATTCAAATGTTATAAAAAAAATTATTGAATGATTAATGTATAATTAAGTAATAATTATTACCTTCATAGCAGTCCAAATGGAATCCAATTGGTCAGCACTTAATGCTTTCCACTTCAAAAGACGGTGTGAGATGGCTGAGGAGTCCCGCACAACCGACCCCACATGTCTAGACCACCTTGTTCTTCCCTTGTCAGCACCGCCGGGCCTCCCATCTACCGCTCTAAAAGTCAGAGGAATCATTGTCCCCGCTGTCCTCTTAGATAGCGCAATATTCTTGTTCTTCCCCCGTCTCTTGCGGGCAGAAGATTCTTCAAAATTATCAAATTCATAATTAGATACGTGAATCAATTCAAACAACTAATTGTAAACAAGTTACCTATCGATGATGGGTCGGGAGTGGAACCATGCTTCTCCTCGTCATCCTCCTCTTGAGGCTCCTCGTGACCCTCGTCGTTAGCCTCATCGTCATCCCTTATACCAGCAAACGTACTCTCAACAAACTCTTCAGACTCAGCAGCATCAATATCCTCGTCTGCTGGGGGAGCAATAGCTATCGGGATCACAGCAATAGGTGGTTGATCTCTAGAAGACGATTCTCGGAGCCTTAAGTTTTCTGATTTGTACAAGTAGATTCTGAAATGGCTTAGACAGTTTGTTGGGTGTTTTCCTCATAGTCTTCCAAGTTTCTTTACGACCTTCAGACATTCTTAATGCATACCATTAATAAATGAGCGAATAATTGAAATAAATTAGTAATAAGAATAAATATAAAGTAAAAAACATAAATCTACCTAATTAATTAATCTGAACTATATATTTGTAAACCGCGATTTTATTTTTGTCAAAATCTTCTAACCGGGTCGGGCTGATAAATCAGGGACGTAGAATACTTATTTTGCTTGACTCGCCAATATATACGGGTCTTGACTTTGGGTTTTCAAAATTCGGTTTACATTTATACTTACGAAGACATATGTATCCACTTTCACTCCTAGTTCCCCTGAGTGTGTATCAAACCACTTACACTTGAATAAAACAACTCGTTTGTGAGAAATGTATTGTACTTCGATTATATCCGTTAAAACTTCGTAGTATGACATAGTTTCAGACCCGTTGTACCCTTCAACAACCACCCCACTATTTTTAGTGGTCAAACCTTCATCGTGTTTTTCTATACAAAATTTTATCCGTTTACTTTACACCAAACATACATAGACGAGTACATACTTGGACCTTCTCTTAAGATCTTGAGGTCTCTTGATATGTCGTTAAATTCTGCTAATTGAGCGACCTATATATATACCCAAAATGTAATCGTTAAAATAAATATAAAGAGTTAAGAGATATGGTTTATAATTTACTCACTCTATGCCATAAATAGGTGGCAAACGTTTCTCCACGGGACTCGTTGTTATTGCAATACTGCATATAATCTCTGCAAATAGATCGAATATTAAATAACATTCTCTTTAATGCTAATTAATAACAGCAACATAGAATCTTACATGTAAAAAGGTTCTGCTTCGGGACAATTTTTCAAAATGTATGAATGAGCTGTCACTCGATCGATATAATCCAAGTTGTATATTTTTCCGTTAGATAGGTCTTCCAACGATGAAAATATTGATATGCCCTAGATTTCAGTTTCTGCATTTTCTTGCTCTTCTTCCTCCATATACCTGACACATAAACTAATACTCTTATTTACAAGATAGCTCTCGATTATAGAGGCTTCGGAGTGGTTATTTTTCGCAAATATCTTTTTATTGAACCCATGTAATGTTCAAACGGATACATCCATCAATACTAGACAGGCCCCCCAAGCAAAGCCTCAAATGACAAGTGAACCGGGAGATGCATCATTATGTCAAAGATTGACGGTGGAAAAATCATTTCAAATTTTCAAAGTGTCAATGTAATATCCATGTACAATTGTTCGAGGTCCTCTTGAATCAACTCTTTGAAACACAACAACTGAAAGAACCGAGACAAATTTACTAACGCATCATACACATTATCTAGAAGTAATCCACGGGTTGCTAAATGAATAAGATATTCCAACAAAATGTGACAATCATGACTCTTTAATCCCGAAATCATTTTCTCTTCCAAATTTACACAATCGCCGATATTTGAGCAAAAATCATCAGGCAACTTGAGATCTTTCAAGAATTTACAAAGACGTTTTTTATTATCGGATGTCAAAGTGAAAGGTGCTTCTGGATAATGAACCACTCCTTCAGCATTTATAGGATGTAACCATGATTTTATGCCTACGAGTTGTAAGTCTGTACGGGCTTTAGGACCATCCTTAGTATTCTCTTTCACATTCATTATTGTTCCCAACACGCTATCACAAATATTTTTCTCAATATGCATCAAATCCAAATTATGTCTCAATAATAGTGATTTCCAATAAGGAAAACGAAAGAAAATGATAAGTTTGTTCCAATTATCTCCCCGTGTTTCATGATATATCTTGGTTTTCTTGTTCAGATCTGTACTAAAAATTATGTCTTCCAGGCCTCGTGCTTGCTCGTAACTTTCTTACCCCGTTAACAATTTAGAGGGCTCTTTGTAATCTGTTCGACCATCAAATGAATCTTTATCCCTTCTGTATTTCTGCTTTGGTGGAAAAAGCGTCTATAACCCATGTAACATTGTTTGGAACCATGAACCAATTGAAGAGATGTCGTCTCGTTGTTACAACAGGGACAAGCGAATTTCCCTTTCGTACTTCAGCCTGATAAATTCGCGTAGGCGGGAAAGTCGTTAATGGTCTACAACAACGCCGCTCGCATGTTAAAGTATTGCGAGGTGTGTGCATCAAACCTTCTCACACCAGTTTGCCACAGTTTAGTCAACTCGTCGATCAATGGCTGGAGAAATATGTCAATTGCATCTCCCGGACTCTTTAGACCCAGAATTAACATAGATAGAATGAAATTGCTAGAATCCATGTAAGTAGTGGGTGACACATTATAAGGAACGAGAATAACCGGCCAAACACTGTATGACTTTTTCCCATTTACAAATGATTGAAACCCATCGCTTGATAAACCCAGTCTTACGTTTCGAGATTCCGATGCAAAATCTTTATAATTTTCATCAAACGTTGTCAAGTTAAGGAATCAACGGGTTGTCTCAACGTATCACTATCAACTCTTCCTTCCTTATGTCATCTCATCATTGGAGCCGTTTTTGAGAACATGTATAGTCTTTGAAGTCTTGGTATTAGAGGGAAATATCTCAACACCTGTTTTGGAATGAATTTCCCATTTTGCTTCTCTCGAACTACCCCACTTGTTTGGTCGACTTTCCATCTTGAAAGACCGCAAACTCTGCAAGAATCTTCATTTTTGTCATCTTTCCAAAATAGCATACAGTTGTTCTTACATACGTCTATCTTCTCATACTTAAGCCCGATATTAGTAATAAATTTTTTACTTTCGTAGTAGGAGTTTGGTAATTGAGCGTCAATCGGTAATATGTAGTCTTTAAGCGGACGCAACAACATATCAAACGAAGAATTTGTCCATTGATAGACATTCTTTATGTGAAGTAGTTTTAGTAGTGCTGATGATTTCGTTATTCGAGCACCTTCATACAATGGTCGTTTGCAATCATCAAGCAATTTATAAAATCTTTGCGCATCTTCGACTGGTTCATGGTTGTTCGGGGCATCATTAATGTCGGAGAACATATCGTTTATAAAATCGTGCATATAATGTTCTTCATTAACCTCTTCATTAACTGTATTATTCATTTCTGGTATCGCATCGTTGAATTCCGGCACAGCATCTTCCGATTGATCATCATCATCATCATCATCGAAGTCATCGGCATCTTCATCGACATCGTCATTAACCACGTGAGTAGTACGTCGCTTTTCTCAATGATAATACCAGTACCCATAATGAACATTTATTCCATAAATGATGAGGTGAGTCTTTACATCTTCTATTTCCATAAACGACGTGTTCACGCATTTCATGTAAGGACATTTCACTGTTTGTCGGGATGTACTCCTAACAGCAAACTCGAGAAATTTGTCAACACCTTCC
Organism: Impatiens glandulifera; assembly: GCF_907164915.1. Classification (NCBI taxonomy): domain Eukaryota; kingdom Viridiplantae; phylum Streptophyta; class Magnoliopsida; order Ericales; family Balsaminaceae; genus Impatiens; species Impatiens glandulifera. Next base: position 114,866,850 of record NC_061862.1, on the reverse strand, counting down.
TCGTCATCTGGATGATCTCGACGTAAGGTCAACCAACTTTTATTGGGTACTTCCATCTTTCTAATAAAATAGAAAACAACCCGCATTTTTATTTACTTAACTTTGTCTAAATTAATTAGGCTTATATAATTGTAACATAATCTTCACCTAATCTATCATTATTCACACAAAATTCAACATAATCTAACATTTTCCAACCAAAATTCAACATAAATCTAACATTTTCCAACTAAAATTCCACCTAAACAAACAATAATAATCAATTAATTCAATACATGACTCTAACTTAAATCAATAATAATCAATTCATTCACAAATCTAAATCTAACAAAATATAACATAAATCAAACCTAACATAAATCAAAATTAAATATAACCTAAATCTAACATGAAAATATAACATAAATCTAACAAAATATAACCTAAATTTAACCAAAATCTAACATACATAAACCTAAATCTAACATAAATCAAACTTTAAACTAACCTTGCAAGAAAAGAGCGACGAGGAAGACCGGCGGATGTAGATCGACGGGCGGGCAGCGGACGGCTGAAGGTCCTAATCCAAACCTAATAACAATAAATCTAATCAAACTCAATATATAACATATTATCCAAAAATCAAACTCAATCCAACATCTATCAAACCAGAATATACCTTAATATAACCAAATATTCATTAATCAAAACAAAACAACCTTATATATAACATATCATTACTTAATTTAACCAACAATTCAAACATATTCATCAAATCTAACCTAAATTAAACCCTAATCAAACCAAAATCAAACCACAATCAAACCAAAATCAAACCAAAACCCTAAATTAAACAAATTCTAACCTAAATCAATCCTCAATCAAACCACAATCAAACACAATCAAACCACAATCAAACCAAAATCAAACCAAAACCCTAAATTAAACAAAATCTAACCTAAATAAAACCTTAATCAAACCACAATCAAACCTCAATCAAACCAAAATCAAACCAAAATTCTTAATTAAATAAAAACTAACCTAAATCAAACCTCAATCAAACCAATACAACCAAACCCAATATAACCTAAAATTAAACTACAAAATCATCATTCAAACTAATATAACATGATATAATCTAAACTCAAACTATAAAATCATCAATCAAACTAATATAACATGATAAAACCTAAAATCAAACTACAAAATAATTAATCAAACTAATATAACCTAAAATAAAAAATATAACCTAAAATTAAACAAATAACTTAAAATCAAACAAATAACCTAAAATCAAACAAATAACCTAAAATAAAAAAAAACTAACCTTCAAATGTAAGTTGCGGCGGCGGCTGTAGGTTGAATCGGAGGTCGGCAGCAGGAGGCGGCGACAGTCTTCAATCGGCGACAGTCTTAAATTGGCGGTAGTGGCGTCTCCAATCCAAACGGAGGCCGCAACATCGTCAATCCGAGAGGGCGGCGCAGCTGGAACTTCAATCGACGGAGGTAGTTGGAGGGCAGCACGGCTGGAACTTCAATCTTTCGGCTTCGCCTTCGATTGATAGTTGGACGACGGGTGGAAGATGCAGTGGTGGTCTACGGCTGGAAAGGGGCGGCGCGCGGAAGATGAAGCGGGGAGAGAGAGTGAAAAAGAAAACGGGGAAAAGAAGAAAGGAAAAAGAGGTTTTTTTTAAAGGTCAATTCCGAAAGTTTTATATAAAACTTTCGGTTTTGATCAAATGGTCAATTCCGAAAGTTTTATATAAAACTTTCAATTTTGATCAAAGGGTCAATTCTGAAAGTTTTATATAAAATTTTCAGTTTTGATCAAAGGTTCCGAAAGTTTTATATAAAACTTTTGGAATTGACCTTTTATAATTTCGAGAGATTTAGACATACCTCTCGTTTTTGACAGATGCACAATTTATTTTAAATTGACAAAACCGCGAGATTTTTGTATATCTCTCGGTTTTGATGAGTTTTTCCGAAAGTTATTGGTATCACTTTCGAAATTATCAATTGATAAATTGTTTAAAAATGAGTTTTTCAATCTCTCATTAACTTGAACAACATTAATTTAACACATTTGATATTCATATAACATTACACAATTAATGTGATCAAACTTTACACACATTCATATAACAATCAAACATAAACATATTCTTCATATAATCAAACACATTAATCTTAAAGATTTTAACATTAAACACAATCTTAATTTTAAAAAACAACACACACTTGATTAACCTAGTTAGGAGTCTAGATTAAAAAGTAAAAAACCAATTAATTTAACAATTTATGAAGTGGTAATACCGAAATTAATGATATAACTTTCGGTTTTGATGATTATTTCTGAAAGTTGTACCATTAACTTTCGGTATTACCACTTCAGAAATTGTTAAATTAATTGGTTTTTCACCTTCTAATGACTTTGAACAACATTAATTTTAAATATTTGATATCCTTAAAACATTACACAATCCATATGATCAAACTTTATACACATTCATATGATCTTCAAACAAAAACATACATATACACTTCTTTATATAATCAAACACAATCATAAACTTTTTAACATTAAACACAATCTTAATTTTTAAAAAACAACACACTTCATTATATTAGTGAGATATCTAGATTGGAAGTAAAAACCAATTAATTTAACAAATTATGAAGTGGTAATTCCAAAAGTTTTATGTATAACTTTCGGAAATAATGATCAAAAGCGAAGGTTATAAATAAAACTTTCGGTCATGACCTTAAACAATATGTTTTTTTTAGAAGGTTCAAAAGCGAAGGTTTTCCAATAAACCTTCGCAAATACCCCTTCCCCACACTTAGAATATTTTCCAATTTTTTCAGGGAGGGGTCAAAAGTGAAAGTTTTCCAATAAACCTTCGCAAATACCCTGATAGGATCGGCGTAATCAATAGAGACGGGGTTCTGGCGATTGATAACGGCTTAGGAAAAATGATTTGATATAAATCATGTTAAAGATTTAGATCACTTTCTATCCTGCGCAAACCCTTGCAAACTCTTGAACGATTCAAGTGCGGAAATGTTTACTTGGGTTTGAAGCTAAGAACCAAGAATGAAAAGATGACATAAAGAAACAACACAACAGTTTGTTTATGGATGTTCGGAGTTAACTCTCCTACGTCACCCCTTCTTCCAACCACTGAAAGGATTTACTAAACTTTCAACGAATCAAATACAATCGCACGACTAGCTCATTGTTGAACAGAACAGACTCTGTTCAATTAACAATATGAAGAATATCACTCAGCTAATACAATGCTTTGATTCTAACTCTTTCTTGATTGAACACACAGTAAAAACAAGAAAGCAACTCATCAATATGATAGTTTGTATGCTTAAGATAAAATAATCTGAGTATCGATTGATCGATCGTTCTTCCTTTGTCCTTGAGGATCTTTAAATAAGGGTCAGATACCAATGGTTGAATCGTCCATAATGACACGCGGCGAGCTTCCATTTGAGTGTCTCCATAGTACACAACAGACTCTAAGCACTAGGATCATGGTCGTACCAATCTGGTAGTGCACTAAATATTCTTCAAGGATATTCCTGCAAAAACAAGTAGTGGGAATAATATTTACTTAAGTGTCATTAATCAATTAGTTGCAACTGGCTATTGTACAGATCTTCACAGGAAAGTGTAGCAGGAGTAGCGTACAACTAGTTGATCGTGGGTAGACGGGTGCTAGCTTCAAGCAACTGCTTAAGCCTAGCATTAGACGTATTTTACTTAGACGACCTCGTCTAATATCAGGATCCATTAGACCACCTGGTTTAATGGAATTAGACAACACATCTAATATCACATCCCTTCAGACTAATCTGAAGGAGTTAGACTGCACGTCTAACTTCCATTAGTTAGACTGCACGTCTAACTATACATCCCTTCAGACTAATCTGAAGGAGTTAGACTACACGTCTAACTTTCATTAGTTAGACTGCACGTCTAACTATACATCCCTTCAGACTAATCTGAAGGAGTTAGATTGCACGTCTAACTCCGCTAGTTAGACTGCACGTCTAACTCCGCTAGTTAGACTGCACGTCTAACTCCGCTAGTTAGACTGCACGTCTAACTCCGCTAGTTAGAATGCACGTCTAACTCCGCTAGTTTGACTGTACGTCTAACTTCGCTAGTTTGACTGCACGTCTAACTCTCACTAGTTAGACAACACGTCTAACTCCTCTAGTTAGACTGCACGTCTAACTCCCTAGTTAGACTGCACGTCTAACTCCGCTAGTTAGACTGCACGTCTAACTCCGTTAGTTAGACTGCACGTTTAACTCCGTTAGTTAGACTGCACGTCTAACTCCGTTAGTTAGACTGCACGTCTAACTTTGCTAGTTATATTGCACGTCTAACTCCGCTAGTTAGACTATACGTCTAACTCCGCCCAACTCAAAGCATCTAATGCCAAATCAATCTAATGAATCTTATTAAGACTAAGTTTAATATAACCTATTTTCGATACACCTGCACTAAAAACAATTAGACGACATAGATTGAGTTTTATATACATTCATCATCAAAATTCCAATAGTCAAACTACTTTGACACTTAGTCAAAATAATTTGACCCAATAATTTCCCCCTTTTTGATGATGATGTTAAAACCTCTGCATAGATAACAAATTAAACATTCATCATATAAATAAGAAGTAAAACTTGTTCATCCATCTTAAATAAAAACTTTTTTCAAAACCACCATTCAAAGACAAGTTCATAAGTAGTATCATTAACAGATAAATATGTCAGATAAAAACAGGGAATGTTTTTCAAGAGGAATAAAAAACATCTTTTCAAAAACAAAAAATAATTCCTATCCTCCTCCTTTCTCTCTTTCTCTCTTCCCCCTTTTTAACATCATCAGGAAAGACAAATCTACAACCTAAGAAGTCTCTAAGAGTGCGGTTAGAGCGGAGTTGTAGACACTTTTTCCCTTTTCTTCGATTTAAGACTTTTTACCCTAAGGACATAATCAACAGCCTTCTAGCTGTTCAGGGTTTTAGAGGTTGAATGATACCCATTACTAGATTCATCGAGAAGACAGCAAAGAAATGCGCCAAGAGGACCATCAAAATCGAAGATCGTCTTCCTGGCATAGAGCATTCTGACCAGGTTCCCGAAGAGAACTTTCTTCCAGTTGATGGAAACACCCCTTGTGATGGCCACCATCATCTTAAAGAATTTTGAACAGTACGAGTAGGAGGAATCCTTTTCAAGGAGGGATTTGGAGATGATGTCGCTGAGTAAGGCAAACTCAACTTTCAAGAACTCATCCTGTGATTCTTCATTGGAAGGTTCGTGTCTGAAAAGACATTTATCATCTCTGACTGGATTTCAGGAGAAGAGGGAGGAAACTCATGGATTCCTACGGTTGGGAGAAGAAAGAACATGCCAAATGTATCTTCATCAAAATAAATCATTCTTCCGAGAATAATCCCGCAGATATATTTGTCGTTGTAAAACTTAGCGGTTTCAAAGAACACACGAATGATTTGTTCGTGATAGATGCAGTGGGGGCGAAGAAACTTCTTCAACCTAGAGGCTTCTAATGATTCAAACATTTGAACCATTCCACGGATTGGAGTAGAATACACAAACTCGAAATCTACTTGTAGAGATTTTGAAGAGAAGGAAGTCATTTTGACGATTCGAATTCTAGAGAGAGAGATATGGATTTGGGAATACTCAACCATTTGAGTAATACCCTTCATTAAATAATCTAATGATTATATCAACCTTCAAAGAGTCATAAACATATTCCCTAGGAACACAACTGTTAATGTTAATCATGAAAGCATGCAATTAATATTAGACGTATAAATGGAAATAATATCATAAATGTCAGTCACTCTTGGCAAATTGAGAGACACATGTCTTCAATTTATTTGAGAAGTGACTGGTTCATTTTAGGCGGGAGAAAATACATGGATAGATTCATATGCAGATGACAGCTGTCCAAATAGCCAGAAATTAAAAATCTAATTACACAAGTAGTTAGACGTTTATTCTACTTTTAACATTTTTCACTTCTTCTTGGAAAAACGGTATATTCGACGACGCGTCTAGTTGTGCACAAACAGCACGTGCTTCACGCGTGTCTGGTTAGACGTGAGCTTCCACTAGCTCTAGACATAAAAACGTCTAATGTCTTATTAGACGTGTACGTCTAACCACGCAGGTTATAAACCAAGACAAAATTTCCAAGAGAAGATAAAAGTTGCTAGAGTAGACGTACGTCTAAGTAGTTATGCTTCTTAAGCTTCTAGTTCATTGGACGTATTAAGACCTCTGTCTTCTTGTCTGTCCACTTACACTTTGAACAACATGTTCCCCCTCAATTTATGCACGTAACAACATCAATCAAGATCAACACGACCTAAGATGTTTCTAAAATGAGAAAACTTAGCTTCGGGAAGAGGCTTCGTGAAGATATCTGTCGTTTGTTGATCTGTAGGAATATATTCAAGACGAATCTGCTTCTGATTGACGTGTTCTCAGATAAAATGATGCTTGATTTCGATATCCTTTGTCCGAGAATGCAGAACTAGATTATAGGTGATTGCAATGGCACTAGTGTTATCGCAGAAAATTAGAGATTCTTCAGCTTCAATCCCATAGTCCCTGAGTTGTTGTTAAACCCACAAAAGTTGAGAGCAACAACTGCCAACAGCGAGGTACTCTTCTTCAGCTGTAGACGTGGCAACCGACGTCTGTTTTTGTTGAACCATGAGATAAGACGATCTCTAAGGAACTGGCAAGTTCCACTTGTGCTATTTCTATCAATTTTGCACCCTACATAATCTGCATATGAGAAACTGGTCAAATTAAAACTGGAATCCTTCGGATACCACAGTCCCACATTTTGAGTTTCCTTTAGCAGTAGTAAAGTGATAGATTTAAGGATTAGACTGAAATCTTCCATAGACACCAACAGTAAATTGAATGTCTGGTCTACTAGAAGTCACATAGAGTAAAGATCCGATAAGTCCTCTATAAGCTGTGACATATACACTTTGGCCACCTTCATCTTTATCCAATTTACTAGAGGAGCTCATTGGAGTGGCTGCGGCAGAGCAGTTTTCCATCCCAAACCTCTTTAGCAGTTCTTTGGTATACTTGGCCTGATTGATGAAGGTTCCTTTCTCCAGCTTAGGAACTTGAAGCCCAAGGAAGAAAGTTAATTCTCCAATCATGCTCATTTCAAATGTGTCTTGCGTCAGCTTAGCAAATTTCTCACACAATTTGGGATTAGTTGAGCCAAATATAATATCATCAACATATATTTGAACAAGCAGGATGTGAAAATCTTTAGTGAATCTAAACAATGTTTTATCCACAGTTCCAATAAAAAAATCATGATCAAACAAAAATTCAGTTAAAGTGTCATACCAAACTCTAGGAGCTTGTTTCAGACCATACAGGGCTTTGTCAAGTTTATAAACATGATTTGGTGACGAATGATCTACAAAACCAGGGGGTGTTCAACATATACATCTTCATTTAATTTACCATTTAAAAATGCACTCTTTACATCCATTTGAAAAACTTTAAAGCTCTTAAATGATGCATATGCTAGGAAGATTCTAATTGCCTCAAGTCTTGCTACAAGTGAAAAAGACTCATCAAAGTCGATACCTTCCTCATGTCTGTATCATTGAGCAACTAGACGAGCTTTGTTTCTAATAACTAAGCCATCTTCACTAAGCTTATTTATAAAGACCCATCTTGTTCCTATGACTGACTAGTCAGTTGGTCTAAGAGTTAGATGCCACACTTTATTTCTCACAAATTGGTTTAACTCCTCCTGCATAGCATTTATCCAATCAGGATCAACTACTGCTTCACCAATTTTCTTGGGTTCAATCTGAGAAATAAAAGTAGAATTGACCATTTCATCAATCAATTGACGTCTTGTCCTTCGAGGAGAGAAAGGATTTCCGATGATCAATTTAGGTGGATGATTCCTGTTCCATCTGAAGTTGGATCCAAAGGGGTTGGTCATCTGAACGGGTGACTCTGCGACGTTTAAACTCTCAACATTTTGTTGAACAGGAGTTTGTACGTCTGGTTGAACCTCAATCGGATCAGCCACTAGGTCTGACAACGAAATTCGTTTATCCAGAACTTCTTCCTCACTTACAAACTAAAGACTTGTCGTTTCTAATCTGTCAACAAGGTCAATGGGATCAATGGATTTGCTCTCAACAGGTTCATCAAAGACTACATGGAGGGATTCCTCAACGGTTTGTGTTATGTTGTTATATACTTCTCTAAGCCTTGCTTACTGAGGAATATCCTAACATGAATCTCTCATCTGCTTTAGCATCAAAAGCGGTCAAATAAACTTTTCCATTGTTATGAATAAAACATTTACACCCGAATACTTTAAAGTAAGAAACTACGGGAATTCTTCCATAATACCGTTCATAGGGAGTTTAATCAAAATGTTTGTTAATTATTGACCGATTTTGTGTGTAACAAGCAGTGTTTATGGCTTCTGCCCAAAACCTTTGAGGTACGTCTGATTCAGCCAACATAGATCTCGCTGCTTCCTTTAAAGTCCTCACTCTTCTCTCAGCAATACCATTCTGCTGTGGAGTTCTGGTACTAGACAACTCGTGCCTAATCCCGGACTCCTCAAGAAAAGATGAAAGGTATCTGTTAGTGAACTCAGTTCCCGGTCACTTCTAATGCATGCAATATTCAAAGATTTTTGATTCTGAGTTCTTTTAAATATTCTAATCAAATTTTCAGCAGTTTTATTCTTTGATGGCAAAAATGCTACCCAAGTAAATCGAGAAAAATCATCAATAACAATTAGGGAAAATCTCATTCCTCCTAGACTCTTTACAGGAATTGGACCAAACAAATCCATATGTAACAATTCTAAGCAACGGCTGGATTGAGATTTCCCTTTACTTTTGAACGATGATCTGCCCTATTTGCCTAACTGGCAAGTAGAGAATACCTTGTCCTTTGAAAACTGAAGTTTAGGTAAACCGTTAACTAAATTGTATGAACAAATGTTGTTGATGGTTTTGAAGTTTAAATGGTTCAATCTTTTATGCCATAACCATTTCTGGTCGTTATTGACAATCATGTACATAGGATCAGAAGATTCTTTTTGTTAGTTCATTTTATATGAATTTCCTACTCTACTATCAGTTAGTAAAGTGTTACCATGTTGATCTTTAACTAAGCATGCATGAGTTTGAAAATTGACTGACAAACCATTATCACATAGTTGACTAATACTGATCAGGTTATAGCACAAGTTGTCCACTAGTAACACATCATTAATTGTTAGATTACCATGGATAATCTTACCCTTACCCATGGTCTTACCCTTCTTGTTATCACCAAAAGTAATCTTAGGTCCAGAACAATCTACTATATCGGTGAGAAGCCGTCTGTTTCCTGTCATATGCCTAGAACAACCGATATCTAGATACCATACAGATTCCTCGAGACCATCATTTACTTGTACCTACACAAAACAATATTTACAATCTTTTGGTACCCACTTTCAATTGGGTCTTCGGTCAACCAGTCCCTTAGGAATCCATATATGGGTTATTCTAATGGATTTCCCATTTTGTTTAGTAATTAATGCGTATTATTTTGACATAGCAGACGCCTTTCTACTAGCCACTGATCCTTTAGCTTTTGAAAAAAAAATTCTTTTAAAGCTCCTTGACTTTGAGTCAGGTTTTAGGTTGCCAGACCTGCTGGCTGCTTCTAACTTATTTTTCAGGCAGCTTACAGTCGGCGGAACGTAAGTTATTTCATTTTTAAAAGCTATTTCTTCATGAATAGAATCATATTCAATATTAGTTAAACTTTCTTTAACAAAGCTTATTGGCTTAAGCTTGTCATTCGATGAGTTTGACTTTTTGCATGACAGCTTTGAGTCATTGTTATCAAATCCTAGACCAGATCTAGATCCAGCAGGTTTTAACATGCTGATCTGATATTTGACAGTATCTCCAGACCTTGTCCATGCACTAACTACATAGTTTAGCCTTTTATTTTCAGCTGAAAGAGTTTGAATCTGTTCTTTGAGCATCTCATTCTCAGATGAAATCTCTACTTCTTTCTTTTTAAAAACGTTTGTTTCAGAAGTTTTATGAGAGGAAGAAATGTTGGCTTCATATTTCACTTTCATTGCATAAAACGAGTCTGATAACTTCTTGTACTCAATGGCCATTTCATTGAGTGCAGTAGTTAACTCTTCGTTGGTAAATTCTGGTTTAGAAACATCATTTACCTTGGATTGGACGTCTTCCATCAAGCATGTTACAGCTTCAGTCTCTTTTTCAACAGGAGACTCCTCTGAATCATTGTCTGCCCATTTGGATTTGTTTTCAACACACATGAAAACTTTATGGTCTTTCTGATTCTTCTTTGATTGAGCGTTTCTACCATAAATCTGAGTCAGCTTCTCCCATATTTCTTGTAGAATATGTTCATGACTTGATTTCGTGGAATATGTTCATGTTGATCGATTGATACAGAATATTTCTGGCCACATTATTCAGGTTGTTGGTCATCTTATCTTCAGTAGTCCACTCACTTCTTGGCTTCGAAATCTTTATGGAGCCATCAGTAATGACACTCCACATATCGCAATCAAGAGAAACCAAGTGAGTTGCATTCTCATCATCCAATAGTCACAGTTGTCTCTTGACAGAATAGGGATCTCATTGATGATGGACATGATTCAGGTTCTTTAAGCTTGAGAATAGGAAACAGAGCTCTGATACCAATTAATAGGATCGGCGTAATCAATAGAGACGGGGTTCTGGCAATTGATAATGGCTTAGGAAAAATGATTTGATAGAAATCCTATTAAGGATTTAGATCACTTTCTATCCTGCGCAAACCCTTGCAAACTCTTGAACTATTCAAATGCGGAAATGTTAGCTTGGTTTTGAAGCTAAGAACCAAGAATGAAAAGATGACAGAAAGAAACAACACAGCAGTTTGTTTATGGATGTTCGGAGTTAACTCTCCTACGTCACCCCTTCTTCCAATCACCGAAAGGATTCACTAAACTTTCAACGAATCAAATACAATTGCACGACTAGCTCAATGTTGAACAGAACAGACTCTATTCAACTTACAATATGAATAATATCACTCATCTAATACAATGCTTTGATTCTAACTCTCTCTTGATTGAACACACAGTAAAAACAAGAAAGAAGCTCACTCAATATGATAGTTTGTATGCTTAAAATAGAATAATCTGAGTATCGATTGATTGATCGTTCTTCCATTGTCCTTGAGGATCTTTAAATAAGGGTCAGGTACCAACGGTCGAATCTTCCATAATGACACGTGGTGAGCTTCCATTGGAGCGCCTCCATAGTACACAACAGACTCTAAGCACTAGGATCATGGCCGTACCAATATGGTAGTGCGCCAAATGTTCTTCAAGGATATTCCTGCAAAAACAAGTAGTGGGAAGAATATTTGCTTACGTGGCATTAATCAATTGGTTGCAACTGGCTGTCGTACAGATCTTCACAGGAAAGTGGAGTAGGAGTAGCGTATAGCTAGTTGATCGTGGGTAGACGGGTGCTAGCTTCAAACAATTACTTAAGGCTAGCATTAAACGTATTTTACTTAGACGACCTCGTCTAATAAAAATAGACTCCCCGTCTAATATCAGGATCCATTAGACCACCTAGTCTAATGGAATTAGACAACACGTCTAATATCACATCCCTTCAGACTAATCTGAAGGAGTTAGACTGCACGTCTAACTTCTATTAGTTAGACTGCACGTCTAACAATACATCCCTTCATACTAATCTGAAGGAGTTAGACTACACGTCTAACTTCCATCAGTTATACTGCAAGTTTAACTATACATCCCTTTAGACTAATCTGAAGGAGTTAGACTACACGTCTAACTCTCACTAGTTAGACTGCATGTCTAACTCCGCTAGTTAGACTGCGCGTCTAACTCCGCTAGTTAGATTGCATGTCTAACTCCGCTAGTTAGACTGCACGTCTAACTCCGCTAGTTAGACTGCACGTCTAACTCCGATAGTTAGACTGCACGTCTAACTCCGATAGTTAGACTGCACGTCTAACTCCGATAGTTAGACTGCACGTCTAACTCCGCTAGATAGACTGCACGTCTAACTCTGCTAGTTAGATTGCACGTCTAATTCCGCCCAACTCAATGCATCTAATGCCAAATCAGTCTAATAAACCTCATTAAGACTAAGTTTAATATAACCTGTTTTCGATACACCTGCACCAAAAATAATTAAACGGCATAGATTGAGTTTTATATACATTCATCATCAAAATTCCAATAGTCAAACAACTTTGACACTTAGTCAACATAATTTGACCCAACATACCCCTTCTCCACACTTAGAATATTTTGCAATTTTTTCAGGGATGGGTTAAAAGCGAAGGTTTTCCAATAAACTTTCGCAAATACCCCTTCCCCACATTTAGAATATTTTCCAATTTTTTCAGGTAGTGGTCAAAAGCGAAAGTTTCCAATAAACCTTCGCAAATACCCCTTCCCCACACTTTTTTTTTCAATTTTTTCAGGGAGGAGTCAAAAGCGAAGATTTTCCAATAAACCTTCGCAAATACCCCTTCCCCACACTTAGAATATTTTCTAATTTTGTTAGGGAGGGTCAAAAGACAAGGTTTTTCAATAAACCTTCGCAAATACCCCTTCCCCACACTTAGAATATTTTCTAATTTTTTCAGGGAGGGGTCAAAAGCGAAGGATTTCCAATAAACCTTCGCAAATACCCCTTCCCCACACTTAGAATATTTTCCAATTTTTTCAGGGAGGGGTCAAAAGCGAAGGTTTTCCAATAAACCTTCGCAAATACCCTTTCCCCACACTTAGAATATTTTCCAATTTTTTCAAGAAGGGGTCAAAAGCGAAGGTTTTCCAATAAAACTTCGCAAATACCCCTTCCCCACACTTAAAATAGTTTCCAATTTTTTCAAGGAGGTGTCAAACGCGAAGGTTTTCCAATAAACCTTCGCAAATACCCCTTCCCTAAACTTAGAATATTTTCCAATTTTTTCAGGGAGGGGTCAAAAGCGAAGGTTTTCCAATAAACCTTCGCAAATACCCCTTCCCAACACTTAGAATATTTTCCAATTTTTTCAGGGAGGGGTCAAAAGCGAGAGTTGTTAAATAACCTTTCGCAATTACCCTATTTTTTTTACCATGTTCTATAATTTTCTCAAATAAAGGCAATCTAATAAATAAAGAATTCATAAACAACATTAATAAACCAAAAACCAAAGGATAATAATAATTCATAATTATGAAAGCAAAACACACCAAAATTTCATCATTTGTACGGAAAAGATAACACATAAATAATCAAACAATATAATCTACAAATTAGTAGATGTGGGGGAGGAGGGGGTTGTTGATTCTGCCTCTTCAAGAATTCAATTTGCTGTTCGAGATTCTACAATTCTTAAGTCATTTCATCCTTGTTCGTTTTAATTTCAGTAAGCAATTGGCCTATTTCCGCATCCCTCAATCGAATTTGCTCCAATTCCAGCGTAATTTTTCTCACCTCTTCCTCACGTGCCGCAGTTTTTGATGCTGCTAGCAAATTCTGGTATAGCCGGGACAGTTTCTCTAGTGTTCGCCGAATACTTTTCCATGACTCACCCATCCTAAATTCATTTCATATATATATATATATTAATTAAACAAAATAACCGTAATTCAAATCTAATATAACTTAAATCAAACACAATAACAAAAATATATCATTCATTTAACAAAATCTAACAAAATCATATATATTTAACAAATTAACCTAATTCTAATCTAAACAATAAAAAATCTAAATCAAACTACCAAACAAATAATCTAAACTAGCCTAAATCTAGATAATATAAACTAAATGATAACAAATCTAAATCTAATAATTAACAAAAAAAAAAAACTAAATAAATTTAACCTGGAACGCGAGAAGACGAAGAAGAGAAGTGGCAGAGGTGGTTGCGGCGCGGAAGAGAGAGAAAGGAGAGAGGCAAATGAAAAAGAGAAGGGTTAGGGTTTGTATTTATAAAGGTATTTACCGAAGGTTTTTATATTACTTTCGGTTTTGACCCTCCTTAAAACCGAAGGTTTTCCAATAAACCTTCGAAAATAAGAATCACGGAATTTAAGTTTTTTGTCTTTTTTGGGATGAGTCAAAACCGAAAGTTTATAGGATAAACCTTCGCAATTAACAATTTCAAGAAAAGGTAAAACCTAAAGGTCTTGAAATAACCTTCGCAATTAATTATTCTCAAACTTAGAATATTTTTTCATTTTTTTGGGATGAGTAAAAACCGACAGTTTATTGGAAAACCTTCGTATTTAAAAATTTCAGGAAAGGTAAAACCGAAAGTTTTTTGAATAACGTTCGCAATTAACTAACTCCCAACACTTAGAATTTTTTTGATTTTTTGGGAATGTCAAAACCGAAAGTTCATTGTAGAACTTTCGGTACTAATTAGTAAACCCGAAAGTTTTACACCCCTCTCGGAATCTAATTTTAATAACGAAAGATTTGTTTCTCTCGGGATCAATTATGAGAGTTTTATAAAATTTTCGGTAATATCTGTCGTTAAAGGTCATTTTTTTACTAGTGTTGAGGTCCATCTTAATAAATAGAATATGACTAAAATTATTTATTTTTATTTTAAAAATAAATGTATATAAAATGATAATGTAATTAGAATAAAGTTTATCTTACTTTTATTTTATTTTATTTAAAATATTAAAAAATAATAATTTTTTGATTGTTCTATAAATATATCCTAAAATTAATCATCATTTAATAAAGTTAAAATTTTCATTTAAGAGAGAAATAATAAGTTATAAATTTTATATTCATAAAACATGAATTTTTTATAATTATAAAATTTATAAATGAAAAACAGATAAATGAATGCTATATTATATCTTTCTACTAATACACCAACAAAAACTATTTTCTTATTTTCTTATTAATATTATTATTGTTGATGTAAATCTAAACTTATAAGTTTAAAGAAAAAAAATTAAAACAAAATTTAATTAATCATAATTAAATTATCTATTCCTTCACTATTATAAAATAATGAGAAAAATCCAAATGTGTAAAAATACATAAATAAGAATAATTTTTTTGGTTGAAACTTAATCATATATTTCAAGTTTGTCTATGATTTATTGAATTTTATATTTTGGGTGTAAAACTAAAAATTTACATATTTAATTTATAAAATTTTAAAAATAATTATTATAAACAAATAAAATTAAAATAATTAAAACTAAGGCCAAAACATTTTTAAATAATTAATTAGATTAATTATTATAATAATTAAATTCTAATTAATTAAAGATAACCACTCCATAAATAAATAAAATAATTTGGGATAAATTTTTTACTCATTTTATCGCAAATTAATTTAAAGAAAATGGGGAATTAAAATCGCATGTGATCATGTATGGCCGAAACTCGAAAGAAGTACTGTAGTAGGAGCTACAACCTTCGAATGAGCCTAAAAGCCAATCGTATCGCCCGCTACAATAGAAGAAATGCACTTTCGCGCAAAATTGGATCAACAAACATGCAACTCAACGTCGTTGCCCAGAGCGACATAATGCATGATCGATAACTGAACACAGATGAACGTGAACAGAGCATCCATTGATCAATTTCTCGCCCAAAATGACGTCGTTTAGCTTGGTTTGTCTTCTTCCTCGTGACAAAGAACATGATAAGAACATATTTGATTCTTAATTTTTCAAAGATGAAACTTCGTCGATAGGCCACCAAAATGGCTAATTCGAAAGTTGAAATGATCACCCTCCATAGTGATCATTTCCCCTACAATCATAGGCCTCATCATGGCTTGACTAGGCAAGTAGAATGAAGAATACACAAATCATCATTGATGACTTTTGACTTAATCCGTCCCACTTGCTAAACGAACCGACCTTGGGAGGTTATACATAGCCTCTCCTAAGAAAAGTGAAGGAAAGGATCAAATCTCCCCTTATCAGTCAAGCTCAAAAGAAAATTCGTCATTAAAGCTTAAGGCTTTTTCTAGAAATTGAAAATTTTTGTGTAAGGCCTTAAGGAACTAATTCAGGCATTCAAAAATCTTCCCTAAGAGTTAAGGAGCGTTCTCCAAATAAGCTTCTAATTAAACAGTAATTCAAGTTATCGGTTTGAATTGAAATTTTTATATTTCAGTGTTGATAGTTTCATATACTGTTTGGTTATTCGATTTCTCTATTGGAAAATGATCTTATGATCATTTATAAGGTTTTTTGTTAATGCAAAACTCAATCAATCATCTTAAATAATAAAACCCCAAATTTGTTAAAAAATTTTAATATCGGATTTTCAATTATTGAGTTATTGTTCAAGAACATCAACCCAAAAAGCTTCCCAACATATTTCTAATAATGTTGGGAACCTATTTGGACCAGTTCTAAAATTTATCCCGATCATGTTTGATAAAAATATTTATAAAAAATAAAAAAATAAAATAGTTTTTTGAATTGGTCAAAATGAAAAACTAGTGCTCGTGTTTTGGTTTCATTCAACTATATGAAGCATAAGAAAGATATTGACAAACTCCTTAGGTTTCATTAAAACTTAAAAAATAAATATCCATTTTTTGGTCATAAAACTGTTTGGTTTAAAGGGAACATCATCCCGATCGAATGACACGTCAGGATGATGTTATAAATTCTCCTAGAACTATGAAGAATGATAAGGATGCTAATCTTAAGCCATAAGTAGCTTGATGATCTCATCTGATTGTAGAGCCATCCAAGCTAGAGTCGACGGGTGAAATATGACAAAATCATATTTAAGGATTTTTAGAATTCGCTTTCTATATGGGACATTCTCTCTTGTTAGACTTAGTGTTCCTTCTTCTCAAGTATTTTTCAAATTCATGAAATCCAACAACCATGGTATAACCTTTCAATACAATTTAACACAGCTTGTTTTGTGTTTCATTTAGATTCTTTCAACACATTTCAGCTCGCATGCTAAGGTTGGAGACATTTTTACAAAATGGGAAAATGAATATTTTCTCAAAGTTGAGCCAAATCTATTTCACAAAGCTTGAAATTGTTTTGCAAATGCATAAGACCCTTAATCCATGTTAAAGCAATTTTCAAGATGTTTTGTCACATCCTTCGACTAGATCACTTTTCAAAGGAGCAAAATAAATTCAAACCCTTAGTCCATACTATGGAATTTTCTTGAAAAAATCATAGCATCATTTCATGACATCTCCTGGTTCATGTACATGCATGATCATTTCATAGTATTGTCAATAAATCCTTAATATCCATACTAATGGCATGTTTGCAAAATGCATGTCATTCATGAAACCCTTTAGCGTGTTTTCTAAGGTCAAATTTTTAAATGTGTACACGATGGAAACTACTAAGTTTGAATAACTAGAATTACACGTATTTTTCTTATTGTAGACACCCATGTTTACACCTAAAATTAAAATAAATATGCCAGGTCTAATATGATGATCATATTTTATTATTAGACTAGGAGAATAAAAATTAGAAACACTTTTTAGAAATGGCTTAAAATGATCCTTAAAGATCGTTCCAAACGCAAATTATAAAAAATACTCAAACTTCATATGATCCAACACATATAGATTGATCGGTTTGAAAAATCATGAACTTTGAGTATAATATTTCTAAGCGGTGTTATAAACGGACTTCCATATTTCCAAATAGATTATGAGGTACTTCTACAATCATTCACATTTTTATGCAAACAATCTCTTCATCAAGAAAACTTGAACATTTTACTTCTCATTTGTACTCTCATTTTTTGGTTGAAAAAAGCGTTCGCAACTCTTCTATTTTAAACTTTTCTAACCATGATAACTTCTAGACTCACTTCTAGAAAAGGAATAAGTCTATCCCTTTTAGACACAAGTTAAGATACTCACAAGAGAAAAGAATTTTGAGCTCAAAACGTCAATCCTTCACAATATCCAATGACCAACTATTTAGGAGTACTGACTATTTGTGAGGACAAGCGTGTAGGATATAGGGTCGTAGACCCTTTACTAATACGTAACCAAGCATCGAACCCTTCAAAATAAATCTTTGATTTTCTTTACTTGTTTCTTTGAGAAATAAACTAAAGTGGAGACTCTCGAAGTCAATTAGTTTATTACATCTTAGTACGTAATGTAAAACTTGTCCGCACAAAATGAAAATGTGTATGTGTTGTGTTAAGATTTTTAATGTATAAACTGGTTTTGATAATTTAGTTTAAATAATCAAAAAGGGAGAAATTGTTGGGTTAAGATTTTTAATGTTTAAACTAGTTTTGATAATTTAGCTTAAATGATCAAAAAGGGAGAAATTGTTGGGTTAAGATTTTTAATTGATTTAAAATAACTTAACAATCTTGATTTTAATGACTAATGAAATAGTTTTTGATAATAAATGGATAAAATTAAGTTCAATAACTGTTAGTCATATCAAATATATAAATATATATTTAGATGTCAACATCGTATGTGGTGTAGTGGTAAGTACACTAGCCTGTCACACGGGTGACCTAGGTTTGAATCTCACCAGGCGCAAAATTAATAATTAGAGTTTTATTAATTTACAAGCACATCTCAAAGTCAACGCGCGCAAGCAGACGTCTCAAAGTCAACGCACGAAGTTGGATGTGTCGTCTAACATGCACGTAATTAGACGTGACGTCTAACACGCACGAAGTTAAACGTGCAGTCTAACAGGAACGTAGTTAGACGTGCAGTCTAATTCCATTAGACTTGGTGTCTAATGGGATGTAAAGTTAGACTTGGCAGTCTAACTCCATTAGACTTGGTGGTCTAATGGGATGTAAAGTTAGACTTGGCAGTCTAACTCTATTAGATTTGGTGGTCTAATGGGATGTAAAGTTAGACTTGACAATCTAACTCCATTAGACTAGGTGGTCTAATGGGATGTAAAGTTAGACTTGGCAGTCTAACTCCATTAGACTTGGTGGTCTAATGGGATGTAAAGTTAGACTTGGCAGTCTAACTCCATTAGACTTGGTGATCTAATGGGATGTAAAGTTAGACATGTAAGTCTAACTCCTTCGGATTAGTCTGAAGTGATATATAGTTAGACTTGGCAGTCTAATTCCATTAGACGTGGTGGTCTAATGGAACATGCTATTAGACGTTGATGTCTAACTCTCATTAGACTTGGCAGTCTAATGGAGCACGTCTAATGCCTCGCTTCAACAGTTGTTTGAAGTTAGCATACGTCTAGCCATGATTAACTAGTTGTCTACTACTCTAATTCACTCTCTCCTATACAGTCTGATAGCCAGCTAATTGTATCAAATGAATGAATGCCACGTAAGTAAATATTCTTCCCACTACTTGTTCTGTGCAGGACAATTACAGAAGAATATTTGGCACACTACCGTTCAGTACGGCCACATTCCAGAAGCACAGAGTCTGTTGTACTCTGTCCTTTAGGCGGTCATTCTATGGGCGTGTGCCACGTGTCCAAAGGAGGATTCGACCGTTGAAGCTTTTCAAGAATAAATTGTTGCCTAAAGACAACGGATGGATAATAGAAAAATACAAGACAGAAGTTGAAGCTCTCTCTCATTGAATCAACATATTTCTAGAAGCTTGATTTCTTGAATCAACATATTCTCTCTCTAGATATTTTATTCTCAAGTGTATTTTATAAATCACTACGTGAAGCTGAGAGATAAGTTACTGGACTATTTGATAGTCATTAATAGTGTGTTGTAAGTTGAACAGAGGTTGTTCTATTCAATAGAGTGTTAGCTAGCCAGCAAACTGTATTTGATTCAAAGAAGTAAAGTGAAATCTTTCCGGTAGTTGGAAGAAGGGATGACATAGAAAAATTTGCTCCGAACATCCATAAACAATTAGTTGTGTTCTTTAAATTCTGTCATTCCTTTTCTCACTGGTTCAAAGCTTCAAATCTGACGAACATTTCTACACTTGAATTTGTTTCAAGAGTTCGAAAGATTTGCGAAGAATAGAAAGAGATATTAATCCCTAATAGGATTTCTATCAAACCGTTTTCCAGAAGTGGTCATCAATAGTTAGACCCGTGTCTCTATTGATGTCACCAATCCTTTCAATTGGTAATAGAGCCCTGTTTTCTATTATCAAACTTCAAGAACATGAATCATGTCTATCATCCACGATATCCCTCTACTTTCGAAAGAAAACTACGATTATTGGATGATGAGAATGCAAGCGCACTTGGCTTCTCTTGATTGCGATATGTGGAGTGTCATTACTGATGGTCCCATAAATAATATGAAGCCAAGATATAGCTGGATGACTGAAGATAAGATGATGAACAACCTGGATAATGTCGCCAAAAATATCCTATACTAGTCAATCAACATGAATATATTTTGTGAGATCAATTCCATCTCCTCTTCTAAAGAAATTTGGGAGAAGCTGATTTAGATCTATGGCCATAAAGTTCAAATAAAGAAGAACCAAAAAGATCATAAGGTTCTTATATGTGTTGAAAACAAGTCCAAATGGGCCGATAGAGACTCAGAGGACTCATCTGGTGAAAGTGATACAAAAGTCGTCACATGCTTTATGGAAGAAGATCAATCCAAGGTAACTGATCTTTCCTCACAAAAGTTTACCAACGAAGAGTTAACTGTATCCCTCAATGACATAGCCATTGAGTACAAGAAGTTATCAAATTCTTTTAATGAAATGAAAGCGAAATATGAGACCAATATCTATTCTTCATCTAAAGTTTCTAAACCAAAGTTTTCTGAAAACAAAGTGGTTGAGCGTTCATCTGAGAATGGGATGCTCAAAGAAAAGGTTCAAACTCTATTTTCTGAAAACCAACATTTGACATATATGGTCAATTCCTGGTCGAAGTCTGGAGATGCAGTCAGACAGCAGATAAGTCTGTTGAGGCCTGTCGGATGCAAATCCGGTTTAGGATTTGACAGCGATGACTCGGACAAGTCCTGTAAAAAGTTAAACTCAGCAACAGACAAGTTTAAGTCAATAAGCTTTATCAAAGGGAGTCTAACTGATAATGTAACTGATCCAAGCTATGAGGATCTAACTTTAAAGGATGAAAATATTTATATTCTACCAACTGTTAGCTGACTAAAACCTAGGAAGAAAACAGCCAACAAGTCTGGAAAACTAAAACCTGACAAGAAGTCAAGGAGTTTTAAACAAAAACCATCCTCTAAGGTTAAGGGAATAGTTGCTAGCACGAAGGCGACTACTAAGCCTAAATCATACGCACCGATCACAACGCAACATGGGAAATCCATAAAAATAATCAAAGTATGAATTCCAAAGGGACTAATAAGTCATGGACCCAAAGAAAAATGGGTACCAGATTTGTTATTGTCTTTGAATGCAGGTAAAACAAGAAAACATCTGGACAGCCAGCTGCTCGGACATAGCATATGACAATCAACAATCTGAAGTGGCTGACATCGTCTCAAAGTCACTTCTCGAGTCTAAGTTTTCTTAGCTTAGAAATATTTTTAGGATTGTTAGTTTACAATAATGTCTAGATTATGCTTAAATAATGAACTCACCCGGTATTGATAATTTAGCTTAAATAATCAAAAAGGGAGAAATTGTTGGGTTAAGATTTTTAATGTTTAAACTGATTTTGATAATTTAGCTTAAATAATCATAAAGGGAGAAATTGTTGGTTAAGATTTTTAATGTTTAAACTGATTTTGATAATTTATCTTAAATAATCAAAAAGGGAGAAATTGTTGGGTTAAGATTTTTAATTGATTTAAAATAACTTAACAATCTTGATTTTAATGACTGATGAAATGGTTTTTGATAATAAATGGATAAAATTAAGTTCAATAATTGTTAGTCATATCAAATATATAAATATATATTTAATTATCTACATCGTATGTGGTGTAGTGGCAAGTACACTAGCATGTCAAACGGGTGACCTAGGTTCGAATCTTGAGCAGACGTCTCAAATTCAACGCACGTAGTTAGACGTGCAGTTTAACACGCACGTAGTTAGACGTGCAGTTTAACACGCACGTAGTTAGACATGCCGTGTAACAGGCACATAGTTAGATGTATCGTCTAACACGCACGAAGTTAGACGTGCAGTTAGTGGCGGACCCATAAATGTTTTCTCGGGGGGGCAAATACATAGTAACGTAACATTTTTTTGGCGATCAAATAAATGCATTTTCTAATTAAAATTTTACTCGGTAATTACATAAAAATACTAACAAACACAATTATAAAATACTAATAAGCACAATTACTAAATTATTCTTGTCCATGAGTCGGTACAAAAGAAGACAAATTTATTCTATGAGATTCCATTTGTTGAAAATATTGCAATATTGACTCATTTTCAATTGTTGAGAAAATATCTTTCTCAACATATACAAATAAACTATTATTCATCCATTCATCTCCCATTCGATTACGCAAATCAGTCTTCACGGTCTTCATTGTAGAAAAAACTCTTTCGACGAATGCATTTACAATTGGTAAAACTAAAGTCAACTCTATCAATCGATAAACCAATGGAAAGAAAATATGTTTTTCTGTTGCAACCAATTTCTGAGAAAGAATTCCCAAGTCTTCAATTGAAGAAAATTAAGGATCATCTCGCAAATTAAATAAGTAAGCCCGAAGTTGTTGTTCTAAAAATAAATAATCACTGCCTTTGAAATCTTCGGGATAAAATTTGGCAAAACGAATGAGTTTACAAATATCAAATTGGGAGAATGAATTTCTGGGATGAAGACATGACATGCATCCAAGTAATTCTGTATTAACTTCTGAAAAACGATTATTCATTTCTTACATAATCAAGTCAACAACCTAGCATTAAATAATAAATAATAACTATTAATAGATAAGAAATAATAATTATTAATAGATAAGAAATAATTTTTATTATACCTGACAAAAGATTTCCACACGATAATGATGAAGATTAGTGATGAGTTCCCCTTTTCCTCTCCTCCTACCATTGCTATCAATTATCATATGCTCATTCATATTAACTATTGAGATCGAGTGTAATTGACAAAAAATGTTAACTTGGTCCAAAATATCATACCATCCATCTTCTCTAAATTTTTGTAATTGATTTTTCGAACTCGCAATCAATGACATGGCTTGAACTATATTTTGATCTCCTCTTTGTAGGCAAAGCGACAACTTACTTGTAATTCCCAGTAAATTTTTCATCAAATACAAAACAAAAACAAATTCATAAAAAACTAACTATATAAAAAAAATATGAAAATCTAATTTAATAGATTTCAGCCTAGTTTTATGAGAATATAAAAAAAATAAAAAATATAAATAAAAACAAAAATACAAAAACGTGATAAACACATATTATCAAGTGAATAGACACTCGAGATTATGATTATAGAATATTAATGCATATAAAAATAATATATCAAATTCTTTATTTAAATACCGAACCAAACCAATGTAACTATTTTAACTTGTTTATTAATATTAATTTATATTTTATAAGTTATTTTAACTTGTTTATTAATATTAATTTATATTTTCTTATAAATTTTTGAAATATTTTAAAATTAAGAAATATAAAACACTATTATTATTTTAATTTTTATATTTTACCCTTATAAGTAATTTGTATTATTAATTATATTGAAATAAATAAAAAATAATGTATAATTATTAAATAAATATAATTTTAAAATAAATAATATTATTATATGATTTACATTATTTTATAATACCGAGGAATGTCGAGAGTCACCCAAACTTTCGGTATTAAGTCTATACCGAAAGATATAGGGTCATTATCGAGAGTTTTTACTCTCGGTTTTAACCCCTTTTTCACCAGTGAAAATTTTGATTCATCTCCATCTTGACAACCGCAATCAACTCTCTATTATTTTTCTTGTCAAAAATTTTACAATAATCATCATCGAAGTATAATGCATGATTATTTTGCATAAATTGTCCAACACTCAGCAAATTTTGAGCTAAATCTGGAACAAACAACACATCATGAATCAACAATTTACCTTTCTTTGAATCTACGACAATCGTACCTCTTCCATTTGATTTCACCACAGCACCATTACCCATTGTGATCCAAGTTGTGTCGCTCTTGTCCATTTTGCAAAAAATCGACTCATCTCCAGTCATGTGATTGTTGCACTTGCTATCAACATACCACTCGTTATCATTTTTTCTGATAGCCACTTGACATGCAAAAAATATGCTTCCACCACTTTCATAATTCCTTTTCTCATCGGTATTATTGGCATGCTCTCTACTTTGATCTCGACAATCCTTTTGCATATAACCAAACCTCTTACAATTAAAACATTGAGGTTTACCTTTGTGATAACAATTTTCTTCAACGTGACCTAATATTTTACAATGATGAAAAAAAATATCATGGAAGTTTCTACCTCCCCCTCGGCCACGCCCTCGACCTCTTCCATAACTTCCACCTCCACGAGAATATTGACGTTTACTCGAGCTTTCAGTAGAGTTTTCTTTTATACTCACTCTCGATTGAAAGACACTTTCGAAGGAAGCTTCAGTATGTTGCTTCATTCGTTGTTCCTGCATCTCAAGAGAACCCATCAAATCGTGAATACTAAGTGACGAGAGGTCTTTCATTTCTTCAATAATGGCCACCATATTGTCATACTTTGGAGAAAGACTTATCAAAATCTTCTCGTAAACTGTTTTGTCAGTCAAGTCGTCGCCAAGACACTTGATTTGGTTAACAACTTTGATCACTCTTGAGAAGTACTCTTGTAGAGTTTCTTTCTCCTTCATCCTCAAATTTTAAAACTCTCGTTTGAGAGTCAAGAGCTTTACTTTCTTTATTTTATTACCCCTTCAAATTCCTTTTGCAATATATCCCATGCTTCCTTCGATGTATTAACTCTTATTATTCTCGGAAAAAGTTTACGAGAAATACTTTGTTGAATAATAAACAAGGCCTTCGCATCTTTCTTTTTATTCTCCTTTAACTTTTTATCGGATGAACGATTTGATGATCCTACGGCATCCTGATCTTCAGTCTGTCCGTTCTCCACCAAATCCCACAGATATTGTGAGACTAGGAGTGTCTTCATCATAACACTCCAATAATCATAATCTTCTCCGTCGAAAATGAGTTGGGCTCCTCGTATCGGCCAAGAATCTCCTAGCATCGCCATGGATCGATCTCGAAGCTCTGATACCACTATGTTGGGTTGAAGAGAAAAATAAGGAAGGGAAATTACAAAAGGAAATGAAATATTACTTTCTTCTATTATTCAATCTTCCCATTACATTACCAGATAAATATATAATCAAGATAAAAAAAAATTCCTATCTTAGAATTAAATAACGTAACGTATAACCTTGCATATTATCCTAATCAATACCATAATTAATTAAAAAAATTATTTTTAATTAAAAACATTAATTTCAACAAATTACTATAACCAGATTTATGGATGTCCAATAAGCTACAATTATTGCAAATCTAAATCCAATTAGAGAAAGACGATCTTCAAGTTTATCCCACTATTCAAACAGTATACCAAAAAGAAAAAACAATAGGGGATATTAGAAAACAAACATTTCAATCAACAAATTTGGGTATCCAGATCTAAATACTTTCAATGGCAATCAATCATAAGAGATTTAGAGATTTAGATTTAATGTTCATCAATTAGTGATGTTTTTCATGATCATGGGAAAAAATAAGGGATATCAGAAAATAGTCATTTTAAACAACAAATTTGGATATCCAAATCTTAATACTTTCAATAGAAATCAATCATAAGACATTTAGGATAACGGTTGGAATTTATGGGTCACTATTATAATAAATAATAGTTCAAATGTCATCTTTTAATTAAGCCAAAATAATATGATCCATTGTGAAATCAAGTTTATAGGTTTATGGGTGTATTTGTCATGAATATAGAGTGAGGATACCTAAGTGAACTTTCTAATTTTATGAAAGGGCTAAATTAGAAAAGTTCAAACCAAAATAACTAACATTGTGGTTATTTTGTAACAGTATGGTCTCCAATTGATGTACGATTCATTTTCTCTTTGTGTCCCCATCAACAGAGAGAGAAAACAATTTGACGTACTCATCAATTGGAAGATCCATACGATTTTCAAAGGAAGAGAAGATTAAAGAATCTTTCAATTCTAAATAAAGAGAAATGAGTACTGGTACGCTTCCGTTAATCGTAATCGTAATTTTTATTTCTCAGACATATTATTTGAATTTAATTCAAATAAATCGTGAAAAAATTATATCGGTGTAGATATATACAAATTTATATGCATGAAATTTATAATAAAAGCATGTTATTAGGAATATATATATATATATATATCTATATATATATATTAATTTGTATCTATAAAGATTTTGGTTAAAACATAGACAGAGAAATTATTTGTATTTGATTGATTCCTCCAAATCTCGTTAAAATGGAATTATCTATTTCACTGTAATTATTAAAGATTTTTAGATTCAAGAAGATTTAGATTCTCGTTAATAATTGATATAATATATAATATATTATAAATTTTAGATAGAATTGAGGAGTATATATTTACATAGAATTTATTATGTATAATTTTATTTTATTTTAAAATAAAATTAAATTAAAGTACATGTCATTTATAAAAACAAAATTACATATTTATTCGAAAAATTATATATTATTGATTTGGATTATATACAATAATATGACATTTAAATTCAAAATTAATGATATTATAGTTAATTAATTGAATTGTAGTAATTGATACAAATAATCACCAAAGTGACAATGTTTGTTGAAATTGATTCAATATAATTTTGAATGTTAGTATTGTGTTATTCATGTGGTTATATTATTTGATCCAAAGATTGATAATTAATTGAGCGAATTACATAAATACTTGTGATGATACACATGTAATAATTATAAATTCATATTTATGTGAATAATTAATCAATCTAAAGATAGATTTAATTATTTGACATGTCTTATTATTAATGTTTTATCATTACAACAAAATATTATTAACAGTTAATATTACTGTCCAAAGACTTGATATTTATATTGTGTTAACTATTTTGAGATGGGATAAATCATAATTTGAATTTAATTGTTACTTAATAGTATAGTGATGAGCATGTTATTAATGTAATTTATTATTTTTTGTTTTTTGTTTATGAGTACAGTTGTTGCTATTGTATCTACTAATGCTAATTCGATTCCAATCCTTAATGGAAATAATTTTAAGGATTGGAAAGAGAACATTCTTATTGTTCTCGGATGCATTGATATCGACTTTTCATTTATAATGGATGAGCCCACTCCTACTACGGATGATAGTAACTTTCATGATAAGAGAATATATGAGAAGTGAGAACGTTCTAATCGTTTGAGTCTTATGATCATAACGCATTGCATACCTTAGGCTTTTAGAAGTGCGGTATCTGATGAGATAACCAATGCCAAAGATTTCCTTGCCAAAATCGAAAAGTACTTTGAAAAAAGTAATAAAATAGAAACTAGCACTCTTTTAAAGAGACTAATTTCAATGAAGTTTAAAGGTAAGGATAACATAAGGGAGTACATCATGGAGAAGTCTAATGTTGCTTCTAAGTTGAAAGTACTCAAACTCGAGATGTCTGGATTTAATGGATACTTTTGTTGTACCGTCATTTAGACGTAATTTGATTTCTATTATTCGTATGGAAAAATTGGGATATCATTGTTCATTTGGAAATGAAAATTTAACTTTATCTATTAATTCTAAAGTTGTTGGAACCGGTTCACTTATAGCTTATGATAATCTTTATTTGCTTGACACAAATGCTTCTTATAATGAATCATTGAATGTGGAATTACATGGTACTAAGCGTAAAATAAATAATGAAAATTCAAGTTCCTTATGGCATAAGTGATTAGGACATATATCTAGAAATAGAGTTGAAAGACTTGTTTTTGAAGGAATTTTGGATAAAATTGATTTTTCAGACTTTGATGTATGTATTGAATGCATTAAAGGAAAACAGACTAAAAGAAAGAAATTATGTGCAATAAGGGCAATTGACGTCTTAGAGTTGATACATACAGACATTTATGGGCCATTTCCTACATCTTCTTAGAATGGTCAACAATACTTTGTATCATATATAGATGACTACTCAAGATATGCATACATATTTCTAATTCATGAAAAATCACAAGTATTGGATATGTTCAAATCATTTAAAATTGAAGTTGAAAACCCAACTCAATAAAAGAATAAAGAAAGTCAAATCTGATAGTGGTGGTGAATATTACGGGAGATATGACGGTTCCGGTGAACAACATCTAGGACCTTTTTCCAGACACCTAGAGGAGTGTGGGATTGTCCCACAATACACCATGCCCGGTTCACCTAGAACGAATGGTGTGGCTGAAAGACGTAATCGCACTCTTAAGTACATGGTAAGGAGTATGATTAGTCGTTCGACTTTATTAGAATCTCTATGGGGAGAGGCACTAAAGACTGCAGCCTACATTTTAAATAGAGTACCAACTAAATCAACTTCTAAAACACCTTATGAGCTTTGGACTAGTAGTAAACCTAGTTTAAAGCATTTTCATGTTTGGGGATGTCCTACTGAGGCAAGGCCTTATAGGCCGAATGAAAGAAAATTTGATCCCAAAACTGTTAGTAGTTATTTTATTGGGTACTTTAAACGATCAAGGGGATATAAATTTTATGATCTCGTGTTACAAAAAATGAGACGGGAACTGCAATATTTTTTGAGGATATTGAGTTTGATGGGAGAAATAATTTTGTCTTTGAAGATAATTTGGATTCAACAATTCCTATTGAGAGAGACTTGATTCATATTCCAAATGATTTTGACATTGATATGGATATTATTCCTATTAATGATCAAGTTCGAAATCAAGAGCAACAAGAAATTGTTGAACAAACTAATGAAGAACAAACTCAACAACCTCAAGATCAAGTGCTTTTAAGACGATCCACTAGAGAAAGGAGAACTTCTATATCAAATGATTATATAGTTTTTCTTCAAGAAATGAGGATAGTGGTAGTATAATGGAAGATGACCCTATCAGCTTCTAACATGCTATGAAGGATACTAATTCTGAAAAGTGGATTTGTGCAATGAACGAAGAGTATAAATCTATACAAGACAATAAAGTTTGGGAACTTGTCACATTACTAGAAGGAAAGAAACCTATTGGTTGTAAATAGATTTTTAAAACCAAACGGGATTCAAAGGGTAATGTTGACAAATATAAGGCTCGTCTTGTAGTAAAAGGTTATTCTCAGAAGTAAGGGATTGAATTTAAAGAAACATTTTCTACAGTTTCATCAAATAATTCTTTTAGGACAATCATGGCATTCGTTGCACAGTTTGATATGGAGCTTCACCAAATGGATGTCAAGATAACGTTTCTCAATGAAGACGTTGAAGAAACAATCTATACCCATTTGAGAACGGAGAGTCGTGGGTCTTCTTCAACCATTGTTGGATGTTGGTTGCTGATGTTGAATAGAGAGTCATGGGGGTGGAGAGAGTCGTGGGGATGAGAATTTAGAGAGAGGGGGAGTCTATGGAGGTTGTGTTGGAGAGTTTAGGGTTTGGGAGTGGGAGGGAGGAGGGGGAGAGTCTGTGGCGGTTACGTTGGAGAGTTTAGGGTTTTGGGAGCAGGATCGAGAAGGGGGAGAGTCCATGGCGGCTACGTTGGAGAGAGTCGTGGAGAGTTTGAGAGAGAGTCGGGGATCAAATTCCGAACGCCTTTAAAATGAGGGTCCAAATGAGGTGAGGTTTATATATAAAAGTTAATATGTAATACGCGTAAAGTTCATTATATATAATCCACTTCACGCTTAATATGTAATAAACTTCACGCGTATTACATATTACGCAGCACCGGGACACTCATGGGGGCAAGACGGGCTTTTTGTAGGCCGAAAAGGTCATTTTTGCAAGTTTATAAAGCGTGGGTCATTTTTAGAATTTGACCCATTATCAGGGTCATTTCGTCAAATTTCTCCGGATAACAAATTAACTTGATCAATTCCTAGTAAAACGTGATGTGTTCGAATTCTGATTGCCTTTACGCGAGGCATCTTCTTACCACCCGGGAGTAGTTCCCTAAATCGATGAAAGCGCTTACTCTTTCTTGTTGTACCGCGTAGTGGGGAATCAACAGAAAGACTGGCTTAGTACCATTTCGAAAAGAAGGATTGATTTCCTACCTAGCTGCACTTGGTTCGCTTAAAACAAATCTTTCTTGTGATGGTTAGATGTTAAACACTAACTATTAAGTGTTTCTTATATAGAAGTTACTCAATGGATTGAAAAGACTTGCATTTATCAGTATGAAAGAGCCAAATAAAAATCAAGGATTCAGGTCATCAAAAGTTTAGCAAACAAGACTATACTCGTATCAGAAGAGATCGATCCACAAATTCGTATCAATGATTGAAAGCCTAAAAAAGGAGAGGAGCAATAAAAAAAAGAGTTAAAAGTGATAAATGGTTTAAAAATTAATATAAAAGTATCTTAGACAATTTGAGAAATCGGTGCCCTCTCCGTTAAACTTAAATCTGCAAATAGAAACAAAGCATAAAATACCTAATAATGAGTGCACGGCATATCTTATGCCATAGAAGCTCAACAAGATATTCTCAATAGGAATAAAATCTTGAATATGATAGAAGTTAAAGAGTAAAGCAAATATATCTCTATAATAATGGAGACCAAACTAATGATTTCAATCATTTCCTCAAAAATGACTTTGAGATGAGAATCTTCTAAATATAAATAAGTAGATTATATCCAAATTTAAATGTATTCGTTTGTTTGAACCCCAAATTTAAATAGTTTATAAACCTTTTACCATTCAATTATTTGAAGAATTTATAGGGAAAATTCACATCTAGCTAAACAAACAGTCATACCGATCCTCAAGAACTTGAACCTCTATCCATCACGCCAGATCGATGTTAGTTGGGTAGTTTGTGTTTCGAGTACTCAAAACCTATCTTTCTATAATATATTGAGCAGTTGATAAAACTCAATTTAATTGTTAGTCTTGAGTATCTTGACTCAGCAATTAATTTAACGAAGATAAATAAACAAAAAAATATATAGTAAACAATTTAACCCAAGAAAAATGTTTAAATAGCTACAAATGATAATGTTTTATTTAATTAATATAACAAGGCACGTACCATATTTCCTTGAAATAATTTTTAAAACAAATAAAACTTCAAATATTTGCTGAGCCTGGTCCTGCAAATTGTGCTTCACTCACTGCAAAAGACATGGTAATTTCTTTGGATAATCTAAATGGATAATTTTCTTGAGACATTTTCCTAATTGTATTAGATCAAAAGTAAAGAAAAAAAGGCAAAAAAAAAATAACATACAGATTCACAAGAATTTATATCAGAACATTGCAAGCTTCATAAACTCAAAATGGATAATCAAGAAAATAAATGAACAGAACTGAATTGATAATTTATTTAACTCATACTCAATACATTCTAATCTTTAGAAGAAGACAAACCAAGTAAAGTAACCCTTAGGCCTATGTACCCAATCATATTTGTGATCTATTTTCTCGAACCTGAGTTCTTCTGATGGGAACAACACTGTGATGGTCTATGAAGAACATGTTTTGCTAATGGAAATAACACAATGATGGTCTATAAAGAACTGTTTATCATCCCTAAAATCTGCAAGTCACGGAGAAGAAGATCAATAATTTAAAGAACTCTTTACTTGGAATAATGACATGATGCTTAAGAAGTGTATCTTATCAAAGCTTAGGACTCTAGTCGGAGAGTTTTGTCAAATTTAAGACTCTTCTAATTTTTTATCATTTAAAGAACTCTCTTTAAATTATTTAGTTATATTTAGAACTCTACTAACTCTGTTAACTTACTTAATATTATTTATTTTTTTATTATAATATTTTAACATCAATCAAGCAAAACCTAAATTTATTTATTTATTACTGTTAAACAAACAACTTAATTGACTCTCTTTTCATACTGAACCCAACTTTTCAACGAAATTTAATCTCCTCTCCCTCTACATCACTATACATAACTGTTTTCCAGGGTTCATATTCGATAAATAAGACTTCAAGTCGGAGTAAGTCGGGGACAGAGATAAACGGTACACCAAAGAAGGGCGGTCACAACCGGCGGCAAGTTCACTTGGTCCGGCGACGGTTATTTTCCGGTGGAACAAAGGATCCATGGAAATGTTGATGAGGATCGAGGTTGATTCCAAGGACGCTAACTACGATGATCATGAATATAACTAGTTTAAAACTTTTCGTATAGAAAACCACCTCTTCTATGCCTTGGTTTCTCCGTTGGCCTCCTCCATCGGCTACTGCTCTTTTACCGTAACATTCAACCATGGAGGTCTCCA
This sequence comes from Impatiens glandulifera, assembly GCF_907164915.1. Classification (NCBI taxonomy): domain Eukaryota; kingdom Viridiplantae; phylum Streptophyta; class Magnoliopsida; order Ericales; family Balsaminaceae; genus Impatiens; species Impatiens glandulifera. The sequence continues at coordinate 114,834,299 of NC_061862.1, read as the reverse complement.
CCCTTCCTTATGATGAATTGATTTGTTTATAAATGGTGTCATTATCTATGATTAATGGCTTGATTTCAATTTTGACTGAAACAAGCCAACCAACCAATCCTGGTTTAAGAAATGATTTAGCTTCATTATTTGTAAACACATTTCTCATCAAGCTCTGTGTGTTGATGTTGATTCAAATCATCATGGGATCACTATTGGATCATAGGATATATTTCATGTAGTTTAATCATTTGAATATGAAAATCATGCAATTTTCTTCTTCTTTTAAAACTAGGGTTTATTTCCAGGAGGATCCAACCAAATGTATTTGTATATCTGCATTCTGATAGTTGAATCTTTCTTAGTTTGATCAGGATCCTAAGGTTAAAATTGTATTCTTGTGAGTAGACAATTACTTGCATTATTTTTAGGTCGGTCTAGGTACGTAGTATTGCATTAAAGAAGTGAAGTAACGCTACGGATCATCTCGTCGGTTTATTTGTTTTTGCTGCCTCTACACATTGTTGCTGACCCACATTGGAAGCCCGTCACCGCTACAGGTACCGAAGCAAAGAAGGAGACGGCAACAGATGGTATGCATTCACAGTCCAATCAATTTCAATAACTAGGATAAGCCCTCATCGTCAGGTCCAATCTTAAAATAATTCAATTCAATTATTTTCTTATAGGTTGACGCTAGCTCTTCTGTATTTCGGGCTATTGCGATGATAGAGAGACGACATTAAAATTTTAGGTCTCGTTCGGATTGGAGTATTTTTAAAAACCTAGAGGGAGAAAAAAATAATTATTGGTGATGATTTTAAGGAGATGATGATTATTTTTGGTAAAAAGACTTAAAGGGTATTGATATATATGAATAAAATAAAAAATAATAATTTAAAATAGATGGTATTTTAGTATTTTAGTTAATGAAATGAGTGATGTGATTGTTGAAAAGTAATTTATTAGAATATTAATTTTTGTTAGGTTTTTAAAAAAACTCAAAGAGAACAAGACCTTATTGAATAAATTCATTTCCAGTGAAAGGAGGGTGGAGATCTAACGTGCTAATTTTTGTTGTTTGATTAATAGTAATAAATAAATAAATTTAGGTTACGTTTGTTTGATGTTAACAAAAATATAATAAGGAAAGAAATAAATATTAAATATAACAATAATGCTTAAATAAGTTAACAGAGTTAGTTAAAATTCTAAATATATCTAAATAACGTAAGAAGAGTCTTAAATTTGACAAAAAATTAAGAGAGGTCCTAAATTTATCATTTATCCCATAGAAAAACTGGTGCAGAATGTCTAAATTCTACGAAAAATTTAGAAATTCTAGTTTGAAATACTTTTTATCTTGGAAATGGAATTATAACTAACCATCTTGGCAAAATTCTATAACTTAAGCTAGTTAGTTAGAAAGAATGCAAAAATTACAATATTTGATCCTCGATTACTCAATTGTCTTAGTATATTGTAATCTTCTTAACCTAATAATATATACTGATTCTATAAATCACAGGAAACATAGGAGAATAATACTCTTAAGAATAAAGTGAAAAAATTTAAGCAACATAAGATTCATTACTGGCTTGTTTGATTTGATTATTAAGATAAAACCAAGTTTTTATCTCAAAATTCAACAATCATATTACATATCTAATAAATTATTTTATCAATTTAAATACCAAAATATCCTCAACTTAAATATTTTATTTTATATTAATAAAAATTAATATTAATAAGAGACATATTTGATTGAGATATTTTGGTTATAATAATTTAAAAACTGTTTTTTCTTTTAATTTCATCAAACATAGGTTTTTTTGAAGAAAAAAAAAACAAATAAAACCCAAAAATTCAGTTCCTCAAACGAGCCCTACCGGTAGAGTGACACAAACATAGGTTCATTGTTCTCAAATCACAACTACATTTGCACTAAGATTATTGAAGAAGGTGACAGGAGATGGGAAACTTCGACGTCTTTGTTGAGACTCATACAAAGAAGGGAAAATCTGATCATAATCCTGGAGTACAATCAAAATTGGTAAGTATAAGTAATATATTGATTATTTGTCTATGTTCTATATGTTGATAATATAATTTTTTAAACGACGAGATGCGTGAAGTTAGGATAAAAAAAATTCAATTTCTAATTTTGAGTTGACACAAGAAGTATTTAGGCCTCAAAATTATTAAAAAATAATTGGGATGGGAACTGATGCCTTCGTAATTGGTAGATAATCAATCAAGATAGTTCTCCGTCAAGAGAATTCTTCTTTTGAGCTATAGTACACAAATTAACTGATGAGAATGAATTAGTACAATATAATCTAAAAGCACTCTGTAACGCAAAAATCAACCATTCCCGAGAAGGTTTTTCGTTACTCGATTGTCGCTAAAGGAATATAATTCGTTGTTCTATTCATTCCAAAGTGTAAACTATATATACAAGATTATAATATTGAGATCCACTAATCTAGCCACTAATCTAGAGATCTCCAATATACTAATTAGGTCAGCCATGTATAGAAAATTCAAGATAAATATTAGTTAATTACATTTATTACACCCCTGCAATCGAAGCAGGTGGGCGATGTATGCTGAGATTGGATCGAAATTCTTCAAACCCCTTCATGAAGATATCCGCAAGTTGAAAGCGATATGGGACATGAAGAACTCTAACCTAATCGCATGAGACTTTCTCACAAACAAAGTGAATGTCCATCTCAATGTGCTTAGTTCGTTGGTGCTAAATGGGATTACTAGAGAGGTAAATCGTACTAATATTATCATAGTCAATAAGAGTAGCGGTGGGAACTAGGTAATGAAGTTCTAGGAGTAAATTCCGTAGCCCACAAGTTTCCGAAACCACATTCGCAATCGTTTGGTACTCAGCCTCACACTAGAACAGGAAAAAGTGGTTTGACACTTAGCCGACCAATATATTAGATTATCTCCCAAGAAGATACAGTAGTCAAACGTCGAACGACGTGTGTCCGGGCACGCACCCCAGTTAGCATCAGTGTAAGACAAGAGCGATGTAACAGAGGATGTAGACAAATGAAGGCAAAATCAAAAGTTCCTTGAATATAATACGATTCCGGAGGTGGAGGTGGATAGGTACTCTCTCGTCTTATTCCAATTCAAGCATTAAACATAATATTCTTGTAGGTAATGATAATACGATTCTAGTTTTGGGTATTGGGCATACCACTATTTCTTCTTCGAATCATAAACTTACCTTGAATCATGTTCTTCATACTCCTGCTCTTGTTAAAAATCTAGTTTATATTTGTAAATTCACTACGGATAATTCTATGTCTGTTGAGTTTGATCCTTTTGGGTTTTCTGTTAAAGATTTTAAAACAAGGACGTCTATAATGAGATGTGACAGTCGGGGGATCTGTATCTAGTCACAACTGAGAGTCATGTGTCGTCTTTTGTTTTTGCTTCTTTGTTCCATCCTTTTTGCATAGTCGTCTAGGTCATCCTAGCAACTCTAGTTTTGAATCTCTTAGATTAAATAAATTAATTCACTGTAATGAGCAATATGTTTCTCATATTTGTCCTTCGTGTTCATTGAGAAAACTGTTGGAATTTAGACTATGTAGATTATTTCCATTATATGAATGGAAATGAGAATTCAAAAACAATTCTGAGAATGGGTGAGTCCCAAGAATAAAATCGAGTTAGTGGATTTGTCCACATTGGTAAAATAGCAAAATGTAGCATTTTTCCATTAATCCAAGTGGGGTTTAATTTATTTGCATAATGCATTTTATTGCATAAAAATAAATAATATATTTGGATTAAATATTAATTGAATGAGTCAGTTAAATGGGTATTAATATCAATGTGCAAATGAGAAATTTTCAATCAAATGCAATGATAAATGCATACGTTTGAAACCTTTCACATGCAATTGATGAGAATGCAATTGATTGCATTAATTGATTTTATTCCTACGTTAAAAAATTAGTCATTATGTTGATTGGCTAATTTATCTTTATATATCTCAATTGATAATACGTTGTTAAGAAGAGATATAACAATTGCAGAATTACATAGTTTATATCTTTCAATCACCCTAAATGAATTTTGATTGTTTTTATTTTCAACATCACAAGAAGCTAGCTACTTCTTAGTTTTTCAGAAAAACCTTCCATTGATCATTTTAATTGTGGCTTCACACAATTCTGCTTTGATCTCGGTGATAATTCAGGTACGTTGGTCAAGTTCGTTGTGTAGTGATTCTGGTGCTGAATCACTACTAGATTCGTTGTACCCTAGGAGACAGCCATCTACGATAAGCTCCAGCACAAACAGGAGACGGTGGAACTGTTTTAAGGGAAATGTGCTAAGCACATGCCTCGAATCAACATCTCAATCGGTGATTTCGTTCTTTGTATATCTTATTTATTTTTATTTATTTGTAACATCATTTTATATATATTTTCTATTATTTCAAGACAAGAATACTAACACTCTTAAAACAGTTTCTTTGTGCTAAGCTATTTAAGAGCTTGCGCCATCGAATATTTTTTTTTGTCTTTGATGTTTCAGAAATACGAATCGCGGTGTTGCGAAAGAGATAATGCTCATTTCGAAAAATGGAAATGATTCATCTTAAGAAAAAAACAACAACAAATAAAGATAAGTCTTTATTATATATAAATATGTTGATTATTAGTACATATGTTCTTATGTTGTTAAAGCTTAATTTTATAAGCTAATATATTTTGATATAAAATTTTTCTTAAAGAACTTTAATGTGTATATTCATTATATAAATATTATATATAAAATAAATTAGAACATAATTAATTTAATTTGTTCTAGTTTTATTTTGAAGATTTGTTTGGTTATTAAAATTATTAATAATAATGAATAAAAATAAGAAAGTAACTAATATGTTAGCTTTCAATTTTTATAAAACTTATGGTGTTAAAATTAATTATAATTGAAACATATGGTTTCAGTTTAAAAATAATTAATTATAATATATACCTTCTTTTTAATTAAGCAATATAATTAATAAGAATATGGTAGAAGATTTAATAAACAAAGAGAGCTGATATCTTTATTTATACATTGTTTTATATATTACATTTTATTATGGTAATATGTTATCGTTTTAAATGTGCATATATTCATTTGTTGACAGAGTCTAGTCAAATATGAAGTATAAGTTGTCTCTAGAAAGAAGACAAAAGGTCATAAAAACGGTACAATAATGAAATGGCGCATTGACGCAGTGGTTTGAAGTTCAGACGCGCAAGGAGGTGAAAGGTCGCATTGGCGTAGTGGTTTGAAGTTTAGACGCGCAAGGAGGTGAAAGGTCCCTAGTTCGAATCTCTTTTAGCCAATGATTTCTTTCATAGAAATCTAGTCACTTATGGTAATATGAGATGAAGGATAGTCAATGATTTTTCTTGGTAAAAATCAGACTTGCTAAATTGACTCTAGTCATTGATGTTGAAATCACTGCAATTTCTTGTGTAAAAAAAAATTGTGAGATGAATGATATCTGATATATGATTTTAATCATGGATGTTGAAATCATTTTAATTTCTTCTATAGAAATTATTAAATGTGAATTGGCACACTTAACGATTCCTTAAGTGCTGGAGCCATTCTAATTTCTTGTGAAGAAATTATAGAAATTTAATTTGCCAAAATGATGTTGTTATTAATATTTTGAGGCATTTAAATTTTTTGAGATTAAATAAGTTATTTGTGTTAGAACTTATTATAATCATGCATTTAAAAAGACACGACTATGTTAGTCGAAATTGTCTTTGCAAAAATTGCCTCGGTGATAACAATTTACCCAAAGTTATTTCTGAGCATGCATAGTCGTTTCACGTCGATTATTGTTCAGAATATGGCAATGTAAGTGTTTTAATTAAGATATAAAATATATTTATAATTATATTTTATTTGGTTACGTTGCTAAGTGATTATTTGTATATATATCATGCATATTAGTTAATAATATGATGATTCGTGTTCATTCGTAATATGTTTATATAGCCATTAGTATACATATATGAATAACGATCAATTATAAATGCATTTTTCTTTTTTCATAAAACTATTTGTCTTTTGGTATGCAAAAACTTTTATGAAAATTTAAAGTCATATAATTAATTAAGAAACGGACGAATTGATGACATGAATAATTATTTATAACAATTAGTTATTTATATTTGATTAAAGATAAATTGTCAATTAATGTATTTTAGAAAGATATTTGTAATGATATATGAAGTAATTATAATATATATATGACATATTATTTGATTATGTTATTCGATTATATATTTGATATACATGGTTCAATTTTATCATAAAGACTTGTTTAATTTGATGTTTTTGAAATCTAATAACTGCAAGAAAATTTGTGTTTCATTTGAGAAATAATGTGGCAAATGTGCCGATATTACGGGATGCAAACGTGCAACCGGAAATAAATGTTTAAGCGACTTCGGTCAAAGATGCTTGAAACATTATGATTTCTTTGGTAGAAATCATGTGATATGGTGAATATTTATTTGATTAAATATTCTAATTTTTTTTATAGAAATTAAGTGTTGAAATAAATATTTTAATTGATTAAATATTTTAATTTCTTATGTAGAAATTATGTGAAGAATGATTTATATATGAATAAACATTCTAATCTCTTGTATAGAAATTATATTTTATTCAATTAAATATTTATGATATAGTTATCTTATTCATTGTATGATGAGTATAACAAAAGAAATCTGTAAAAGAATTATGTGACAATTTCTTGATTAGAAAATCATTGATTTAAATCATACAAATGTGTGTGATTTAAAAAGGATACCATTACGAATGTGGGGGCAAATATTTTTTATTGATTATAACACAAAAATAATTGTGTATATTATGATAAATATAAAAATTATTTGTTGTTAGAGAAATATGTTCTCTATAAAAGATAAAGTTGCGCAACTTTATAAAAAGAAATAAAATAACAAGAAAATACCTTGTTTATATTTGCTGAGTTGGTGTTCAAATCGATATTTTAGATTTGAGGATTTTGAAATCAAGAAACGTGTCATATTTTGACATTATTTTCATAAAACTTTGAAGAACCAATGTCTTCAAAAGGATTTTATGAAATAAATGAAAAAGAAAATTTATAAAGTCTTGATATGACTTATAACAAATTTTATAATAATGATATGAAAATTTGACCATACTTTTATTAAAAAGTGGATGTGACAATTATATATATCATGAAGACAATGAAAATTATTTCATTACGTGTCTTTTGTACGATATTTCTATCGCTGAAAATTACGATAAAAATGATTAAATCCATAAAGGATATGAATTGCACTAAACGAAATATCATGTTGTTATCAAATGATATATTGATATTATTAAATGAAAGACTTTACGTCTTAAAGTGAATATGTTTACACTTAGAAGTGCAATCTACGTATGGAAATCTTCTAAGAATCTTATGATGGATAGATTAAACGTTATAATCTATATTTTTGACTTATGTCAAAAAATAAAATATTTTTATGTAAAATATATAATCGTTTACACGAAGGCAGAATAGTTCAAAGACATTTTGTCTACTAGTTAGCCAAGTAAACAATATTTTCATAAAAAAATTAAATGATAAGCATGTACGAATGATATGCTTCTTATTATAAGATGTTCCAAGGTTAACTAAGAATGTATCAACATAAATTTCTAATTATTGTGATAGTAATTAGAAATTTGACAAGTTTAGAGTCAGTGACAAGTCTAGACATACACGTCTTAGACATAATGTCATTAGACTATACTCTCTAATAGAGTTATCAAATTTGACTATGTAAGTCAAAGATAACATTGTGGATCCACTAATCAAATTATTGAATAGAGAGATAGTTTGAAGTCTTTTGAGACATTAGCCTATTATAAGTTGGTATGAAGGAAAACCCAACCTATGCAGACTGGAGATCCCAAGAACTAGGTTCAATGGGACAACCTAATTGTACTAACTTGGAAAGTTATTGTTGAGGAATAATCCTATAATAAAACAATATATATTTTGACGAGGATGAGCATATCGCTTTTAATGATTCTTTGTGAGCAAAGAGATCACCTATGTGAGGGAGAAGTGGGGCCGCTTCGAAGGAATTGCACGGCTCAATTCTAGACCCTCTCACAGAACCAGGCGCATGTTCCATGGCCAAAATGGACACAACCATGAGAGCTTGACATGTATCAGGGAGATTTCTATGTGAAAGTGTGTAATCGTTTACACAAAAGGCAGAATAGTTCAAGGACATCGAGTCTACTAATCAGCTAGTAAAGTTATATGCTTTCACAAGGGAACGTTCAAAGGGTTACACCTACCTATCCTATGTAGAATTCAACTGTTGAACCTTCACCGGGTTAATCTTTCAATTTCCATTCATGTGGGGGATTGTTGGAATTTAGACTATGTAGATTATTTCCATTATATGAATGGAAATGAGAATTCAAAAACAATTCTGAGAATGGGTGAGTCCCAAGAATAAAATCGAGTTAGTGGATTTGTCCACATTGGTAAAATAGCAAAATGTAGCATTTTTCCATTAATCCAAGTGGGGTTTAATTTATTTGCATAATGCATTTTATTGCATAAAAATAAATAATATATTTGGATTAAATATTAATTGAATGAGTCAGTTAAATGGGTATTAATATCAATGTGCAAATGAGAAATTTTCAATCAAATGCAATGATAAATGCATACGTTTGAAACCTTTCACATGCAATTGATGAAAATGCAATTGATTGCATTAATTGATTTTATTCCTACGTTAAAAAATTAGTCATTATGTTGATTGGCTAATTTATCTTTATATATCTCAATTGATAATACGTTGTTAAGAAGAGATATAACAATTGCAGAATTACATAGTTTATATCTTTCAATCACCCTAAATGAATTTTGATTGTTTTTATTTTCAACATCACAAGAAGCTAGCTACTTCTTAGTTTTTCAGAAAAATCTTCCATTGATCATTTTAATTGTGGCTTCACACAATTCTGCTTTGATCCCGGTGATAGTTCAGGTACGTTGGTCAAGTTCGTTGTGTAGTGATTCTGGTACTGAATCACTACTAGATTCGTTGTACCCTGGGAGACAGCCATCTACGATAAGCTCCAGCACAAACAGGAGACGGTGGAACTGTTTTAAGGGAAATGTGCTAAGCACATGCCTCGAATCAACATCTCAATCGGTGATTTCGTTCTTTGTATATCTTATTTATTTTTATTTATTTGTAACACCATTTTATATATATTTTCTATTATTTCAAGACAAGAATACTAACAAAAACATGTTCTTTTGTTGTTTAAGACTTATACTTCGATTTCTTTGTTACTATTTGACATTATTCGTATTGATGTATGGACGTCTCCTGTGTTAAGTTCTATGGGACATAGATATTATGTTTATTTCTCGATGACTTCCGTCTTTTTTGTGGCCTTCCTTTAATCTCATAAATCTCAAGTGTTTAGTGCTTTTTTGAAATTTCGGACACTCATCAAAACCCAATTTGAGAAGGATATAAAATCTTTTTAATGTGATAATGGGAGGGAATTTGATAATAATTCATTTAAGGAATTTGCGTCCACGCATGGGATGACTTTTCATTTCCTATGTTCTCACGCTTTGTCTCAGAACGGCAAGGACGAGAGACAGTTTCGTACTATCAATAATATGATTCATACAATATTCACTCATGCCAAGATACCCACCTCATTTTGGCATCATGCTCTCCAAATAGCCACATCCTCCTAAATATTATTCCGCGTAAACACATGGCATACATTACTCCATAACAGTGTTTGTACCACAAGAATCCAACGTATGACCATTTACGCGTGTTTGGGTTTTTGTGTTATCCTCTATTTCCATCCACGACGATTCATAAACTTCTTCCACATTCTACCCCATGTGTCTTTCATGGATACCCACCGAATTACTAGGGTAATAAGTGTTTTGACATGTCAAATGATAAAATTATTATTTTTCGTCACGTCATCTTTGATTAGTCTCGTTTTCTTTTTATTGAAATTCAGTCCCCTCCACTCTCGTATGATTTTTTCGATGATCCTCCATCACCATATGTGATTCATCGTTAGTCTGCACTAATCTAGCCACAAATCTATCCACTAATCTAGAGATTTCCAATATATTAATTAGGTCAACCATATATAGAAACTCAAGATAACTATTAGTTGATTACATTTATTAGACGTCGCACCAGTGTCCATGTACCATGTCGAATCAGGAGACGTAATACCAAGGGTATACATGGCCGCTTCAATGTCCGTCGGAGTTGGTGGAGACTAAGCCATGTATGATTGCGGACGTGGATTAAGGAGACCTAATTGTTGTTGTGGAGTCAACAAATGAGAGCTAGAAGGAGGTCTCTTCCATTGAGCCGTTGGATACGGGCATGGAGGAGAATCCCATGGCCACTGCCAAGACAATGATGGTGGGCCTGAATGATGAGCCCATTGTTGCGGTTAGGGAGAAGGAGTCTCACTTTAGACTTGTTACTAACACTGCCCTGGTCGACCCCCATTACAATAGCCCTTCTTCTTTGGTTTCGGTTAAGATCCCCACGATGACATACATTGTGACCCATTCATCCCAGATGCATTAGAGACAAGATCTACACCCGACGTCGGTGTCGAACTAAAGGCCACCCACTTCGCCAAGCTAGATTCCTCTAAAATCAACATGGATCGCGCTTGGTAGAAGTAAGACAAATGATCACTCTACCGGAGTAACATCATCACCTTACTATATGCTTCTTCCAAGCTCGTGACCAACTGTAATACGAGGCGGTCGTTCGAGATCGGGCTACCGATGCCCTGTAACTGATCGGCCAAGACTCTAAGACGTTGACAATAGGACAAGACCTTGGAAAATCCGCCAAGATTGTGGTGGAAAACTTTTTTTCGAGAGAAATTACACGAGAATGACGGTTATCTTGAAAAATCCCACATAGTTGTATTCAAGCTTGCTCAATTATAGAGTTTGGTTCCAAGATCGTGTGAAGAAGATCTTGTGAGATCGTGGCATAAATTCACTGAAGGACAATGGCATCGAGAGTTAGCTACATATATTTCTTTTCATCCGTCGTTGTCGGCGGTAGAACATGGACCGACGGGATGATGTGATGAAGGACCAGATGAGAACGAACATGGATCTTGAACAACTCTGCCCATGTCGTGTAAGAACAGTAGAGGCGTGAATTTTTATGTTGAAAACTACAAGAGTCGGGTGAAATCCTTGTTTGTTACTCATCATCGGAAAGGAAAAGTGATTGAAGAGAAGATAAAGAAGAGATGAATTGTTGGGATACGACATAAAAGAGTGATTGAAGAGAAAATATTAGAAAATGGACCGTTAGGCTAGGGCGCGGAAGAAGAGTGAAAAACATTAGGCTCTAATACCATATAGGAATACAATCTATTGTTCTATTTATTCCAAAGTGTAAATTATATATACAATATTATAACATTAAGATCCACTAATCTAGTCACTCTCCAATATATTAATTAGGCCAACCATATATAGAAAATCCAAGATAACTATTAGTTGATTACATTTATCAGTCACGCCTCATAACTCATCTTCCACTCGATTCGCTAGTAAGACGATGAATAAAAATGATATGCTTGACAATAGTACATTTAAAAACATCGATTTACACTGACTTTAAATTTTTAAGAATCGTCACCTAATTTACTACTTAAGAAATTAGGAAAGAAAAATATTTTGCGTGTTAAAACACATTTTAGAGATTATATTCTTGGTTCGGCGCATGGTTATACGTGAGAAATGATTTTCGCACTATGTCTAATATGTCTATCACATGTCAGTCTTTACTTTAACTTTTGATCATTTAAAAGAATATATATTATTTTACACCTTATTTGTCTAATCCTAGAGAATACGCCTAAGAATAAATCCAGACCTAAGTATCTATCTAGGTTTTTTTTTTAAAACGACTTAACGTCATTTCATTAAAAATTCCCAAAAACGGGAAAAAAATAAATGAATTTCTGTATTTTCCTAGACAAGCCTAGGAAAATTAAGTTCGTTACGGTCTAAAAACAAATGAATTACAAACAATTATCGGAATTACAAACAAATTTAAATTGCATTTATCTCGCTAAAAAAATAGAGTCTTTGGTGACTTCCTGATATGATACCTTCCAGTTCCCACAGAGGTTCCAATTTTGTTCATTTTTCGGGGCTCTTCTCCACGTCTGGATGTTCGCGCTACAGTTAGTTACAATATCATCCCAGTTCTACTTCAGACTTCTTCGATTCCTCAAGAATTCACTCGCGTTTCTCTCCTGCTAGATGTTATAAACTGTTGAGCCGAAATCGCATTTAAAATTTTTTGACTTAAACTTTGTGTCCTTCGCTTTCTTCATAGCCACATCATAGCCACTTCCTTGATTTCTTTCTACTCTCCTGTGAATCTGGTCATTTCCATATTCTTACAAATTTATTCCAAAGTTTCGAAGCAAATGAACAATTCCCGAAGAGATGATCAGTTGTTTCTTCATTCCCTTCACACAGGACAGCTTGAATCTGGAATTTACATGTACGTCCTGACGCGATCTCTCGTATTTAGTCTTTCCCAAAATGCAAGTCATGTGATGAATTGGTGTCTCGGGATAACCTTTGACGACTAGAACAGATTAGCTCAATCTACTGTTTGCTCCTTCTCGGATAGTGTTCCACACTTTGCTTAAAATCATCTTCCCATTTTCCTCAGCTTTCCATCGGTGTACGTATGTTCATTTGTTGAATTGGATGTTACCGATATGTTCGAGAATGCATCGCCCCACCGGTATTCGTCTAAGGAGCGAATTCCATAGTCCGTCTTTATTTTCTCTGACTTTGGCAGTTAGGCATTCTCGTCTGATCATCGCGCTTCTGAATTCTCTTTATTGATTAGCGGTTGGTCATCATACCATGGATCATGCCAAAATAGTGTGTTTCTACTGTCTCCCCAGCTAATGTCAAAAAGTCCTACAATATTGTTTCTTAGCTTAAAGATTTTCTTTAACGACCATCACATACCTTCGCTTATTTTGGATGTCCAAACGCTTGATTTGTGTTTCATAAATCGTGTGTGGACCCACTTGATCTAGAGTGATTCTTGTTTTCTCTCAATGGCCCATAAGTGCTTATACGTCAACGCTTTATTCCATTCAACACAGTTCTTGAGCTCTATATTGCCTTCTTCCTTTGATTTGCAAAGTGAGGTTCACTTAACCTTCTTCCTGCCTCTCTCGTTGTTTACCCAAATAAAGTTTCTCATTAGCGCATAAAGTTTTTTCATTACCTTCTTCGAGAAAAATGGGATAATAGATTAAGTGATGCGGTGCGAGTCGAAGAGGCGTTTATGCGAAAGTTGCAGCATCCGAAAATATCTCGCAAGTGTCAGATTTCGACGATTGCCTAGTGTTTTTCGGGCGGAAACGTTTAGGGGCTCAAAATCGCATTTTTTATTAGTTTCGGGTGTTTTTTGCAATTTATTAAAAGTTGTTTATTTCTTTTGCAAGCTAGGGTTTGAGTATTTAAAGGATCTTAAAACACTTTGTTAGGGGAAGATTATTAATCAGAAAACGAGGTTTCCTCAATATCTATCGACTTTCGGTATTCGTAAGAATCAACGAATCTTGATAAAGGTTCATCCTAGCCACGCACGCTGCATCAGTTGGTATCAGTTTCCAGTCGACCCTGAGGTATGCCGCCCCGAAGACAGCCGCGCAACCCTACCCCTGGTGCTGATGATGGTGACCTTGCTGAGTTGCGACGTGAAAACGCTGAGTTTCGCCGTGATAACGACGATTTGAGGCGGCAGGTTGAATGGTTGACGCAACGGATGGATGCATCTATGCACATGCACCACCCTGAAGATGATGTTACGATGACAGATGAAAACCCTCTCGGTGGTCTTCGGAATCGATCCCCTGAACGCCCCAATCATCGCTGGGAGCAGACTTTCAGGGTGGACATCCCTAAGTTCGATGGTAGTCTATCACCGGAAGAGTTTATTGATTGGCTTTCTCAGGTTGAAGAGATTCTGGATTTCAAGGAAGTTCCTGCAGATCGTCGTGTACCCCTTGTTACGATCCGCTTACATGGTCGTGCACAAGCATGGTGGCAGCAGTTGAAACAGACACGTGTTCGTCATGGTAAGGCAAAGCTCACGAATTGGGACAAATTCAGGAAGCATATTAGGGCTGCGTTTCTACCATATAATTACGAACGTAACCTGTACCAGCGGTTCCAGAATCTTCGTCAGGGTTCTCGTTCCGTGGATGACTATTCCACTGAGTTTTACACCTTTGTGGCTCGTGTTGACCTGTCTGAGTCCCCTCTCCAGTTGGTTTCTCGCTATATTGGTGGCCTTCGCCTCCAGTTGCAGGATATTTTGAATATGTTTGATCCCTTGACTGTTTCTGAGGCACATCAGCGTGCTTCACAGGCTGAGAAACAGCTAGCCAGGCGCGGTTCGGGTAGCTTTGGAAAACAGGTTGTCCCCACTAGTGGCATTGGTTCTTCTTCCCAGTCGGCCCATCCCACCCCAGCCCCCCCGCAGGGACGTCCCGGTGGCTTGCGTTGTTTCAATTGTGGTGAAGTTGGCCATCGCCAAGCAGAGTGTCGCAACCCAAAGTCCACCAATCGTGGTCTTTTTACTGAGGTGGATGATCCTGACTCTACTCTTCCTTCAGATTCAGCCCCAGTGTATGATGTTTATGATGATGAGGCAGCGGAGGAGTATGTTTCTGGTGATGTTGGCCCCCTTTTGGTGATTCGTCGATCATGTTTAACCCCTCGTGCTCCTGACAACGAGTGGTTACGCAATAATCTGTTCCATTCCACTTGTACCATCGGTGGCAAAGTTTGCACCTTCATCATTGATGCTGGGAGTTGTGAGAATGTGATTTCTGAGGTTGCAGTTTCGAAGCTGGGTCTGTCCACTGAACCTCATCCCAAGCCTTATCGCTTGTCCTGGCTGAGTCAAGGTACGGATGTTACAGTTTCGAAGCGCGTACTTGTTAATTTTTCCATTGGTTCCCATTATCGTGATGCTGTATATTGTGATGTGGTTCCTATGGATGCTTGTCACCTTTTACTTGGTCGCCCTTGGCAGTTTGATCATTCTGTTATACATGATGGGCGTGCTAATACCTACACGTTCTTATTTCATGGTACCAAGATTGTGTTGATGCCAAATCAGCCCAAGAAGGGTGCTGCCCCCACTCATCATGCGTCCCCCCCTGCCACCTTGTTGTCTCGGGGTCCTTTTCAGACCGCCATGGTCGAATCAGGCATGGTGTTTGCTCTATTTTGTTCGCTGATTACCTGTGGTGCTAGTTCTGAGGTGCCTATTCCAGTGCAGCCGCTGTTACAGGAGTTTGCAGATGTTTTTCCTGAGAATCTGCCTTGTGCCTTGCCTCCTTTGCGTGATATCCAGCATCACATTGACTTGGTTCCAGGTGCTGCCCTACCCAACCGTCCTCATTACCGCATGAGTCCCAAAGAACATGAAGAGTTGCGTAGACAGGTGGAGGACTTGCTGGCTAAGGGACACATTCGAGAGAGCCTTAGTCCCTGTGCTGTCCCGGCCCTTCTTACCCCAAAAAAGGATGGGTCTTGGCGTATGTGCATTGATAGTCGTGCTATCAACAAGATTACAGTGCGTTATCGGTTTCCTATTCCCCGGTTGGATGACTTGTTGGATCAGTTGGGTGGTGCTTCTGTGTTTAGAAAACTGGATCTCAAGAGTGGATACCATCAGATTCGTATTCGCATGGGTGATGAGTGGAAGACTGCCTTTAAGACTCGTGAGGGCTTATATGAGTGGCTGGTTATGCCGTTTGGTCTGTCGAATGCTCCTAGCACCTTTATGCGTGTGATGAACCAGGCTCTTCGCCCTTTCATTGGGAAGTTTGTAGTCGTTTACTTCGACGACATCTTGATTTACAGTGACAGCGAGGTAGCACACCTCTCCCATCTTCGTGAGGTGTTATCTGTTCTCCGGCGTGACAAGTTCTATGCTGCTTCCTCGAAGTGCACATTTCTTACTGATTCTACCCAGTTCCTCGGTTATGTGGTGTCTCGGGAGGGCCTGAAAGTGGACCCGAGTAAGGTACTGGCTGTCAATCAGTGGCCCCGCCCCTCTTCGATCACTGAAGTTCGCAGTTTTCATGGCTTGGCTTCCTTCTATCGGCATTTTATTCCTCACTTCAGTAGTGTTACGGCTCCTATCACTGATTGTATGAAGGGGGTTAAGTTCTTCTGGACGGATGATGCCGAGGCTGCCTTTGTTGAGATCAAGCACTGACTCACTTCAGCCCCTATTTTGGTTCTTCCTGATTTTTCCCAGCCATTTGAACTACATTGTGATGCTTCGAAATTGGGTATTGGGGCTGTACTTAGCCAATCTGGGCGTCCTGTTGCTTATTTTAGTGAGAAACTGTCTAGCGCTAAACTTCGTTTCAGTACCTATGATATTGAGTTCTATGCTATTGTCCAGGCAGTCAAACACTGGCGTCATTATTTATTTCAGCGGGAGTTTGTCTTATATACAGATCATGATTCCCTCAAGTATCTTGGTGGTCAGGACAAGATTTCTCATCGTCATGCTTCGTGGGTCTCTTATTTACAGCAGTTTACTTTTGTGATTAAACACAAGGCTGGTGTGTCTAATCGCGTGGCTGATGCTTTGAGTCGTCGTCATGGGCTGTTGGCGGAGATGCGTGTCCATGTACCCGGCTTTGATTCGTTTGTGGACCTCTATCGTGATGATCCTTTCTTTTCTCAGGTCCTCATTCGCATCCAACAGGGGGATTCGAGGGACTTTGTCTTGGAGGATGGGTTCCTTTTCCGCGGTGTGCAGCTGTGCATTCCAGATTGCAGCCTGCGTTTGAGGATGATTCAGGAACTCCACAAAGAAGGCCATGTTGGGCGTGATCGTACCTTCCAGCTTCTTGCAGCTTCTTATTTCTGGCCTTCGATGCGCAAAGAGGTGGGGCGTTTTGTTGCTCGTTGTCGTGTTTGTCAGTTGGCTAAGGGCGCTTCGACTAATGCCGGGTTATACTTGCCTCTGCCTATTCCCACTCAACCATGGTCTGATGTCAGTATGGATTTTGTCCTTGGGCTGCCACGTACCCAGCGTGGTTCTGATTCGATTTTTGTGGTGGTTGACCGATTCTCGAAGATGGTTCATTTCATTCCCTGCAAAAAAACCTCTGATGCTGTGGCTGTTGCACAGCTTTATTTCAGGGATGTGTATCGCCTTCATGGACTTCCTGCCTCCATAGTTTCTGATCGGGACACTCGCTTTGTGAGTCACTTTTGGAGGAGTCTTTGGCGTTTGGTTAATACTCAGCTGAATTTTAGCAGTGCCTATCACCCGCAAACTGATGGCCAAACTGAAGTTGTTAATAGGTCTTTGGGGAACCTTCTGCGCAGTTTAATTGGGGATCATCCTAAGGCTTGGGATCTGAAGCTGCCTCAGGCCGAGTTTGCTCACAATCATGCTGTTAATCGCTCCACTGGTTTCAGTCCTTTCCATGTGATTTACGGGCTGTCTCCGCGTGCTCCTCTTGATTTGTTAGCGCTGCCCAGCAAGGTGCGTCCTCATTCCACTGCTGCGGATTTTGTTGGTCAGTTGGCTCAGGTTCATCAGACCACTCATGACCGCTTGGTTGCTGCTACTGCCAAGTACAAGGAGAAGGCTGATTCGAGAAGGCGTGCTGTTGATTTTGAAGTTGGTGACTTTGTGTGGGCTATTCTGACTAAGGATCGTTTTCCAGCTCATGAATATAGCAAGCTTGCTGCTAAGAAGATTGGTCCTGTTGAGATTGTGGAGAAGATCAACCCCAATGCTTATCGTTTACGCCTTCCCAGCCATGTGCGTACCTCTGATGTGTTCAATGTGAAGCATCTTGTTCCTTTTGTGGGTGAGTCTTCTTCTGATGAGGATGATGCGGTTCCAGATTTGAGGACGAATCTTTTCTACCCTGGGGGGAATGATGCGGTGCGAGTCGAAGAGGCGTTTATGCGAAAGTTGCAGCATCCGAAAATATCTCGCAAGTGTCAGATTTCGACGATTGCCTAGTGTTTTTCGGGCGGAAACGTTTAGGGGCTCAAAATCGCATTTTTTATTAGTTTCGGGTGTTTTTTGCAATTTATTAAAAGTTGTTTATTTCTTTTGCAAGCTAGGGTTTGAGTATTTAAAAGATCTTAAAACACTTTGTTAGGGGAAGATTATTAATCAGAAAACGAGGTTTCCTCAATATCTATCGACTTTCGGTATTCGTAAGAATCAACGAATCTTGATAAAGGTTCATCCTAGCCACGCACGCTGCATCATTAAGTATTTAGTCCGTAAACATACTTAACTATTTAACCACACGCAGAATTTGTCGTCTGACGGGCTCGAACCTATAAACTTAATGTTAATATTCACCTCTTGCATCTATGTAGGTTATCATAGTGGAAAAAATAACTTAATAGATAAAATCAAAAAAATACATTTGAAATAAAGTAGAATTTCAAAAATACCTTTGAGTACGCTCAAATTTCAAAAATACTTGTAAATATGTTTGTTAAAAAATTTATTTAGATAATTAGCAATATAGATAAACATTACCCCTTTCAAATTTATTATTATATTAAAGAAACCATCATTACTCATACTTCCTTTCATTTTTCAATTGATATGATTACTTTCTCTTTCTATATTATTATCATTAGTAGTTTAAACTAACTAACAATCTATTAGTTTGATTATTTTATACAGATTACGATTAGAGCATCTCAAACTGACCAAGTCTAATAATCATCTAACGTTCAATATTTTTCACGTTTTCTTATTTCCTTTGTCTAATGTTCTTATTGCGCATACATATTTATTAGATATATAACCTCTTTTATCTTATTTGAATAAACAACATATTTCATAAAAAAAAATGGATGCCAATCTTTTTATTCTAATGTCATCAATTTTGTTATTATCACCACCGTCAAATCCGTTGAAGACGAAATAGTTCATTGATTGATCTTCTTCAAACTAGGTTCAAACCATCAACACGATTAATATATTGAGAGCTTGATCCTAGAGGGTGAGTTCACTTCTAAATTGGTGTTCAGAACAGGTTGATCCAGAGGTGAGGCGTTGTAGCTTGTCTTCAAGGGTGCACATGTTTGGAGGCAAGGAGAGCAAACCAATTATAAAACATAAAGAAATTTTGGGAACAAAAATTGTTTAGAATTGAGTGACGTTAGGAAAATGAAATTCAATTCCCTAAGTCCAATATCAAATATTAAACTAAAATATAGATACGTAGAAATTGCACCCTATAGAGAAATGATTGAGAAGGAATTTGAAAAAAAATAATGAGTGAGGGAATGACATGGTGGCGCACTTTAATTGACGGCTACTCTCTCTTTATCTTTTTCATTTTTTCAGCCAATAACGTAAAGTCATTCAGTCATTCTCCCCCTCCTCAAATTTATATCCTCAAATTTATATGGTTGGAGAATCACTTTACATCCACTTTGTCAAATGCCCATCGTTCACAACATAAAAAATATTATAAGAGGATAAACTATATGAATATCTTCTATTTGTAGAATATAAAGATTAAAGGATAAGAATTGAGGGAGTCAAAACACAAAATCCAATTAACTCTAAACCAAAACTAAAACTAAGGCCATTAACTCAAAAGAAAAAGTAAACTAATTAAACTTATATCCATTTATATTTTGTAAAGATCTCTAATATATAAGGTCAAAACTTCATCCATCTTGAATTATTACTGTCTTGAAAACCTCATTTGAAGCAAACATAAAACATTGTCACATACATTTTAATTGAAACCAAGTCTGAATATAGCAATAAAGTTTAGACGAGTATCAAGTGTAATAATGTAGTCCAAAATGAACTTTAGGTCACAATTTGTTTTTTTTTTTTAATATTTCAATAGTTTAAATCTTATTTTGGTCTTCCACTTCATTTATTTCAAGAGTTTTTACTTTTTTCCTTCTATAAACAGAAAGATATTTGGAGATACACAAACACAGTTGTATATGTAAATAGCAAGCAAAATCATATGATGAGCCAATCTGTAAACACAGAATGAATACGGTTTTAATTTAAAGATCAAATAATTCTCACATCCAAAACATTAGTCAACAATATACAATAGTGTAATTACTCACCCACCAGATGTTCAAAATCAGATAACACTGAACACCACAGCTATATACATATCTGAGAATCACATATAAACCATTCATGAATATATCTCCATCTCCTACCTTTGCTCAATATGTGGTTGTGAGCGAGAATATGGTAAAGGAAACAAAAAGATGGAATGTGCACTTTTTAGATCTAAATTGGTATGACAGCGGAGGAGCAAGCAATCTTCTCTAATGTTTAATCGAAGAATAAACCATCTCCTGCAATATATGGGCTTAATAATTAATCACAGTTCCTCATACTGATGAATAAATGTCAATTACTTGCAATGCTATAATTGTACATTAGTAACATCTTAATTAATTAAAGATAACTGTCACCTGGTACAGGAAGAAATGGACATTTTCTACAGTTACAAGCTTGCAGTTGTTAGTGGGACCTTTTCTGCAAAGATGAGAGGTTGATATCACCTTGACGGTGTAGCAACAGATTCGGATAGCTCCTCCAATAACTCCCTCTGCTCCATGGAAACACAAGCCTGAACATGATTGTACGTTAGCAATTAGCTGGTCTAATGGAAAGAATGTCCGGTTTACGAAGTTGTGCGCATCAAGACATGGGATTGTTTCATTCCAAATTATTTTAGTTGAAATAATTTTTTTATGAAAGCATATCTGTTCAATTTTCTTTTGTTAAGATCAACACTAATGATCGTGGACAGGTGTTTCCATACTGCTAGTATAAATAGAGGTTTCACTTTTGTTAGGCCTCAAATAGATAGGATAAGGACTTCTATCATTTTCAAGCAAATGGTTCATTTAATAATATAATTAGAATTTTACCTGCACGGCATTCTCTATATCACCATCCAAAAACGATGTAAGCTCAAAGTTCATCTTTAACCGATGGTCAGTAGCTCTATTGTCCTGCCCAAATAGTGAGATCGGTTACTTTCTTGAATAGATATGAAAACACTTTGGACAAACACAACAAATGGAAGGTTCTTAGTTTGTAAAATTTGTTGAATCAATTTGGACAATTGAACAAGGAGACAGAGATAGCTTCTCTCTATCCCAACTCCTCAAGAGGGTCTATGGACAAACCCACCCGCACTACTAATTCTGTCAAGATACTAGATAACTTAGTATTTTATGTGACTACAGCCAGTACTAACCTTGTAGTTGTAAGTTCTAATTTTCTCCGACCGAGAACCAGTACCGACCTGTCATTTTAGAACTATGGAAATTAAGAAAATTATAATAATATTTCTACGACTAAATATAAATTAAGGTAGGTGGACATTTCATTAAATAACAATAAGGAATATCATGTGAAAGAAAAAATGAAATGAAAAAAGTGAACCATCTAGATTCTCAATTCATAAAAAGATTGCATTGGCCCATTATAAACACTTTTTTATTAATTGTTTTTTTGTAACTGGATTTTAATTCAGACACAGACTCATTTGGAAACTAAACATAGTCAAAGATAGATTAAAAAGTTTATTTATGTATACAAAAGCACCAGATTTAAAAAGTGTTTCAAAATAGGGCCAATTATTGAATATAAATTAGATGGGATATATATAACCCTCATCTTTTATCTTTTATGATATTTAACTCAATGTCAAGAAAATATAACCTATGAAAGGTGTGAATTGGACACTGTTCACAAAGTAGTGATTTTATAAACATTGCATGCATAATAGAGCAAGCAACAACAATCAAAACCTGAGATTTCCTCTGATTCCTTAACTCCTCTTGTTGCTCCCTAAGTTTTATCTCATACCTGTAAAGGACTTATGAATTAGAAACCCCTACTTTTAAATCCATAACTACATAATCAAGATGTACAATTTCCTTTTTTTTATGGATAAAAAGATTATCATGAAACTAAAAATACAATCTGCAACCTATCGCCAGCAGGGAAATTCGGAGATAGAATTGTGAACATGATACTTATTTTTCAAACGTTCAACCTCATGCATCCAATTGCAATGGAATAATTTTTTTTTGGTAATATGTATATAATTGACACAATAAATAGCATAAATAATCTTCTACACTTATCTTCAGTAGCTTACAACTACCAACACCATAAGTCAGTAGAAGATTTGCTTTCAAGAATTGAACATTCTTAATGCATGAATTTGCTAAATGTTGAATTTAATAACTAACAAAACATCTTAGAAATGAGACATAAGACATGGTCAAAGAATTTTGCATCAACTGTACCAAGCACCAAACAATTGAATGATGAACTGTTAAGCTATGTTACCAGACTATATCATTTGTGTAGAGGGAGAATGACATTTTGATCATTCAAATTGTGCAAAATATTCACCCATATCACCAAACCAAAAGATTGTTCGTTGTTTTCATTGATGTTGTAGGAGAAAACAAATATATCATTTTAGTGACAGAAAATTTAAACAGGATATTTTATAAGTTATAACACATCGAAATTAAAAATATTTCTTATTGTGGAGCTACCCTGTTGGGGGGAGGGCGCTGCTCAAGGCGGGAGCCTATCTCGACTTACCTGTCGGCCCTGATAACAATGAACAATTTTTTGGTTCTAGGTATGGGTGAATATTCCGTGCAGTTTAAATGGTAACAATGGCATTGCTCCCTGAGTTTAGAAGGAAGAAAACAAATGATAATGACTCACAATTTAGCTCTCAACAACTGAAAAGCACGGTTCTTATTCTTTAGTTGTGTTCTCTCTTCAGTGCAAAATATTCTAATTCCAGTTGGTTTGTGAACGAGATCGATAGCTGTCTCCACCTTGTTGACATTTTGACCTGGAAATGCACACCAAAAAATAAAGAAAATAAGAAAAACAAGGAAATTGTTCATGACATGAACTATACATTTGTCTCTTAATCTTACCTCCAGCGCCACCAGATCTAGCTGTCGTAAGTTCTATATCTTTTGGGTCAATTACCACGTCAACTTCATCAGCCTGAGCATATTAGATAAAAAATAATTTGAATTTGTGGAAGAAAAAATTATCCACATGGAAAGAAATAACCACCTGAAAAGAATATAATAAATGAGATGCACCTCAGGCATGATTGCCACAGTTGCTGTCGATGTGTGAACACGACCTTGAGCTTCTGTCAGGGGAACTCGTTGAACACGATGTACACCAGATTCGTACTTTAGCTTGCTGTAAACTCGTTGTCCTTTGATTTCCATCACATATATCTTGAATCCCCCATGCTCAGCCTGTAAAGCTACATAGTTAGTCACTTTCAAGAGAAAGAAGATGGAGCATTATTCAGCTATTCCAGAACACCACAGTAAACCTACCACAGAACAAGAAACTGGAGCAGATTTCCATGAGTTTCGCTCACTATATCTCTCATACATACGCACCTAGATGGAAAATTGAAGTTAGTGAGATTGTAAATAAAAGTAAATTTTTCGTTTTTACTGAATGTAAGAAATTCATGTTCGTGTCAAGTGCTTCCTTAATTATGTTGCGAGTTAAATCTTCTTGCTAAGATAAAATCACCAACTAAGACCCTTAGTTAAATATAATGCATTTCATCCAGAATCGCGTCAAGTCGAGAACTGCAGCACAATGACCTAGAGCAAAGTGGAAATCAATGACTAATCACTGTTGTGATGTCACATCCGGAAAACACACGAAATATATATACCTTATATGTGTGTAGCTACTTTCCTAGGTGCCTTTTAGGCTTCCAATGTGGTGGCCAAGTTGTTTTGCCAAAGGTATGAATAGTTTATATTTAACATGTTACAAATGGTATCAGAGCCGACCCAATGGTGAAACAATGTGTGGTGTGGGTCAACTCTTGAATCCTGCGTATAGGGCATTACAAATGGTATTACAGCCTACTAGGTGGTATAAGAATGTGTCACAGGCCCGCTTCTTGAATGGTGTGGAAAAAGTGTCATATTAGTCACTTGTAGATTACTAATCGGGAGTGAGAGTAAGACTAGATGGACCACGGAAAGATCGTCATGTGATGGGAGATTGTGATGTCACAAGGGAAATGACTTAAAAAAATGACTATGAGTTGTATTTGATCTAACATAGAGTTGTCTTAATGTTGATAATGATGGTAAACTGTGAGGCAAGCATTGCATCTCTCAAGATTCAGACTATATAGAAAATTAACTCTGTCATACTTGTCCAATGAACCATGAGTTTATCTTAATTAGTAGAGAGTCAAGTCAATAATATGAGCATGAAAAGGAACAATGTGAAACAAGTGTATAAGATGGATTAATCGAGAACCTACAAGGTCACCAGCCCAAATTCCAGCCTCGTCGCCTCCAGTTCCAGCTCTCACTACAATAGAACAGCTTCTAGCATTAGGAAGGAGACAAAAATACAGAAACCAAAACCAGATACTGCAAGCAATTGTTGTACATGACAAAGAATTATAGGTGCCAAACAACAATATTGAGACAGACAAATGGGTCCCTGGCCATATAAGTGGAGAATAAGGTTTGTTAAGCTGTCAGCTACCATAGGCAACACTTTATTGAAATTGGTATGAAGAGAAACTGAAAAGCATCCCCAGGGTGACTAATTTACAAAAAACAATCGAAGCTAAGCTCCCAAGACTTTAATGTACCTATCCTCTTCAGCCTCATCCATGCACAGACATGTTCTTTCTATATGATTTTTCTCCCGAGAAAACTTAGCATTGTATCATCTGATCTAATTCAAATTGTCATACATATTTTTAACACATGGTTAAAATCCATGTATCATAATTGTAAATACACCATCACAATAAAAAAAACAAGGTTTCTGAATAACAATATCCTTGAATTTCTGGCTCTCTCAAATCATCATCATAGCCTGGGACTAGTGTTTCCGAAAATTATCATTGAATTTTATCATAACAAAAGGAAACATAATTTACCTTCAAGCATTATATTTCTAGAGTCAAGAGGATCACTAGGAAGCAACAGCACCTGTCAAAATATCAGAACAATGGTGACCAAACATAACATGGTAATCAAGGAAAAAACAACAACAAAAACAGCAATATTAAGAAGCTAAAGTAACGTAGTCACTTTAGATCCTTAGAAAAAGAGCAAGATATACGAAAACCTTAAGCTTCTCTTCATGCTCTTTAAGTTGACTGGACAAGGTCTGTATCTCAGATGCTATCATTTGTGCCATATCTTCATCAACTCCTTCTTCTTTTGCTAGGGCTGATACACATACATGACCAACAAGCGATTTATACAAAACATTCCAAGGCACTGCAGAACAAATTAATAGAGCGGGGAAAATGAAAATGACCTTTTGATTCTTCCAGCTGCTTCTCACAGTCCTTAAAACTCTTATATATTAACACAACCTACTAGTTTGAAGAATATAGAACCAGAAACCATTAAAAATATATATATATATATATGTACAAACAAAGCCAATTCCCTTCCTTGGAAAGCTTAATAGATGTTAGAACCTGAAGTACCTCATCAAGTTCAGCCATCGACTGCGCCAGCTTCTGATATTCACTATGATTCGATACTACATCTGGATCAGCTAGTCTCACCTGGTTCAATTTCAAAGCTGAGTTGTAAAAACGGTGATCTATAAACGACATGCACCCATAGAAAAACATCAGTAAATTATTTATCCTGTGTTATTTCTCCTTTAAACTTTTAAAGGATTTTAAAATGTCAGTCTTTGATTATAAATGGCCTTAATTTCTATCCAAATGTCGGCCAAAGGATTAATATTAACCTGCAGAAGATGAATCTGAGGAAAAACAGGAAAGAGTAAATTATAATAGTGACCCAAAAACATGATTATATCATCCAAGGGAAAAAGGGCATGAAACAACATAACTTCTTGTGTCAGTTTATACTACTTTCCCAAATCAAGGAACACATTAAAATGTTCCACATGAATGTAATAACTGGACTTACAGATAAGTCTTTCCACGTTTTCTCAGCAGAATCCAATTTCGCTATTAAATAGGGCTCCTACAAAAATCAAAATAAGGTATGTATTAATATTTTTCAATCGTGGATTCTACGAAACAAGATATTTTTTCGTTGCTCGATCTCTCTCTCTCATTTCATTTTAAGTAATAATCAACTTCAGAGTTTCAAAGAAGACGCACCGCCGAACAAACAATCTTTCCTGTACTTCTGCGGCTCGGCTGTGGACGGAAGAAACTGCCTTCAGGTAAAGGGTTCCTAACTGCGAATTGCTTCGGCAACGGAAACCCTCTGCAGTTGAAGCTAGTCATCAAGCTGTTCATGGTGTCAAACATAAACATTAACGGATGTAAACTGCAATTATGTATGGTGGACGACGCCGGTTTATCCACTGCTGAGCTTCTTTTTCGTTTCACCTTATCTTTGTCCAATACTGCTGGGAGAACCCCTAATTCCAAAAAAGGCCTACACTTCATAAACTTTGAAAAAAAAAACATTATTGTCCTTTGAAATGTCCTCTTACTCCTGAAAGGTCCACTTTATCGTTCAAATACGAGAAATATCACTCTTGCGTTTCATCTAAAACGCATTTATGAACTCACGCGTTTTAGATAAAACGTGAGAGTGGTATTTCGTGTAAATTCATTATACGAGAAATACTACTATCTCGATTTACTTAAAACGCGTTTATGAACTCACGTGTTTTAGTTCAATCGAGATAGTGGTATTTCGCGTCTTTATCGTATAATACTTAATTTACCCTAAGGGTGTGTTTGATGATGGGAAATTGGAATTGGAATTGACATTGGAATTCTAATTCCAATTCCATGAGAATTGACATTGAATTACAATTCAATTCCTATGTTTGGAAAAATGATAGAATTGTAATTCAATTTCAATTCCTATGTTTGGGAAAATGATAGAATTCTAATTCCAATGTTTGTAAAATAAAATATCGGTTCAAAATGTTAACTTTTAAAATATGTTTTGACGTTTTGGCACGTTTAATACGTTTTTGACATTTTTTCACATTTTCACACGTTTTTCACGTTTTTCACACGTTTTAACACGTTTTTCATATTTTCACATATTTTTCACGTTTTTCACACGTTTTAACACGTTTTTCACATTTTTCACGTTTTTCACGTTTTTCACACGTTTTCACGTTTTTCAAACGTTTTTCACGTTTTCAAATGTTTTTCACGTTTTTCACACGTTTTTTCACGTTTTCACGCATTTTTTACACGTTTTCACATTTTTTACACATTTTAATACGTTTTCACGTTTTTCACACACTACAACACGTTTTTCACGTTTTTCACACATTATTCACACGTTTTTTACGTTTTCACGTTTTTCACACGTTTTAACACGTTTTTCACGTTTTACACGTTTTTCACGTTTTTCACACGTTTTTCACGTTTTCAAACGTTTTCACATTTTTTACACGTTTTAACACGTTTTTCACGTTTTTCACACATTTTCACACATTTTCACACGTTTTCACGTTTTCACGTTTTTCACACGTTTTTCAAGTTTTTCACGTTTTTCATGTTTTTCACGTTTTTCAAACGTTTTTCACGTTTTTCACATGTTTTTCACGTTTTCACACGTTTTTTACACGTTTTCACACGTTTTCACGTTTTTTATACGTTTTAATACGTTTTCACGTTTTTCACACATTACAACACGTTTTTCACACGTTTTTCACACATTAATCACACGTTTTTCACGTTTTCACATTTTTCACACGTTTTAACACGTTTTTCACGTTTTTCACACGTTTTAACACGTTTTTCACGTTTTTTACACATTTTAACACGTTTTTCACGTTTTTCACACGTTTTTCACGTTTTTCACACATATTTCACACGTTTTTCACAAGTTTTTCACGTTTTCACGTTTTTCACACGTTTTTCACGTTTTTCACGTGTTAAAACGTGTTAAACGTGTTAAATGTGTTAAAAATGTGTCAAACGTGTCAAAAACGTAAAAAACATATGAAACGTGTCAACGTGTTAAAAACGTTTTAAACGTGTTAAAAACATGAAAACGTGTCAAAAACGTGTTAAACGTTCCAAACATGTGAAAAACGTGTTAAACATGTCAAAACGTGAAAAACGTGTTAAACGTGTCAAAAATGTGGTAAACGTATCAAAAACGTAAAAAAAATGTTAAATTTGTTAAAAACTTAAAAACATGTTAAACGTGTCAAAAACGTAAAAAAATGTGTTCAATGTGTCAAAAACGTGAAAACGTGTTAAACGTGTCAAAAACGTGTTAAACATGTGAAAAACTTGTTAAACGTGCCAAAGCGTGTTAAGCGTGTCAAATATGTGGTAAACGTGTCAAAAACATAAAAAAAATGTGTTAAATGTGTCAAAAACGTGAAAACGTGTTAAACGTGTCAAAAACGTGTTAAATATGTGAAAAACTTGTTAAGCGTGCCAAAACGTGAAAAACGTGTAAAACGTGTCAAAAATGTGGTAAACGTGTCAAAAACGTAAAAAAATGTGTTAAATGTGTCAAAAACGTGAAAACGCGTTAAACATGTCAAAAACGTAACAAAACGTGTTACATGTGTCAAAAACGTGAAAACGTGTTAAATGCGTCAAAAACGTGTTAAATATGTGAAAAACTTGTTAAACGTGCCAAAACGTGCAAAATGTGCCAAAACATAAAAAACGTGTCAAATGTGTCAAAAACGTGTTAAACGTGTTAAAAACGTGAAAATCATGTTAAACGTGTCAAAAACGTGTTAAACGTGTCAAAGACGTGAAAAACGTGTTAAATGTGTCAAAAACGTGTTAAACATGTCAAGGACGTGAAAAACGTGTTAAATGTGTCAAAACGTGTTAAACGTGACAAAAACGTGTTAAACGTGACAAAAACGTGTTAAACGTGCCAAAAACGTGTTAAACGTGCCAAAAACGTGCCAAAAACGTATTAAATGTGTTAAAAACGTGAAAAACATGTTAAACGTGTCAAAAACGTGAAAACGTGTTATATGTGTCAAAAACGTGTTAAACGTGCCAAAAACGTATTAAACGTGCCAAAAACGTGTTAAACGTGCCAAAATATGAAAATATGTTAAATGTGTAAAAAACGTGTTAAAAATGTGTAAAACGTGTTTAATGTGTGAAAAACGTGTTAAACATGTCAAAAACATGAAAAACGTGTTAATTTGGAATTACAATTCCGACCTAAAAAGATATGAATTGAGAACTATCAAATTACACTATATTGAATTCCATTGGAATTCTAATTCCAATTCCAATTCTTAATATTAAAGTGTCTAACAAACATAAGAATTGGAATTGGACCCTCCAATTCCAATTCCAATGCCAATTCCAGGGCTATCAAACACACCCTAATTTTAAAAAACTTCATTCAAGACTTCCCCTCTTTCTCTCCACGACTCTACTCTCAAATCCAAGAAATCTTATCTTTAATCATTATCTTTAATCTATCATGTTTAATCGTTATCTTTTTCAAGTATTACTCAACTCAAATGTGGTTGAATGCCTATGCGGAAATATGTTATCCTGTTGGTGATGAAAAAGAATGAGATATTCCGAAAGTTATCAAACAACGCGTCTGTCTAAATCCATCTGTGAAGGTGAAGAAAGGGCGGCCAACAACAAATCGTAGGTTATCCCAAGGTGAGACTCGTAAGGTCTGGAGACGATGCAGTTAATGTGATGGTCAATGTCATAACATGACAAAATACAAATCAGTGATGCCTACACCATCTACTGCAAAAGCATCATCTCAGCAGCATGTTGAATAATTATATTTTCATGTGTGGCATTTCTCTCGTTAAGATAATGTTGTATGAATAATTGTTTTGTATGAAACATAATGTTCTAAATTTACTTCAAACAATGGCACTTAGTTTGGTGAAAACCTTTCTATGGATGATAAACATATTATTACAGTGTTTTTATTATATCTTTCAGTATTCAGAGAACAAACAGTGACTCACTTATATTACAACATGCGTGAGTTATGTTGTAGTATGGTGTATCATAACATAAATATGAACATTTCGGGTTGTGTTACACTGTTACATAGCATAACGACATTGTGTGTACGTAGGGTTTAGGGTTGGTTTAAGGTTTGTGGTTTCTTAAATATAAACAAAAGTTAACAATTTTGTTGAGATATATTGAACGAACAGAGCGGTTGTGGTCGCGGAAGCTGATGATCTTGAACGAACGGAGCGTCGTCGTTGTGACAAAGGGAGCTAGAGGGATAGGGTTTCGTGGGTTGGAGAGTAGAGTCGGGGAGAGAGAGAAGGGAAGTCGTGAATGAGGTTTTTTTTTAAATTAGGGCAATAATATATACGACGAAAGACAAGAAATACCACTCTCGCGTTTTCCTCTAAAACGCGTGAGTTAATAAACGCGTTTTAGATGTCGCGATTGTGGTATTTTGCGTAAATTTATTATACGTGAAATACCACAATCGCGACATCTAAAACGTGTTTATTAACTCAGGCGTTTTAGAGGAAACCACGAGAGTGGTATTTCTCGTCTTTGAGTGGTAAAGTGGGCCTTTTGAGGGTAAGATGGACATTTCATAGGGCGAAAAAGACCCTTTTGCAAGGTTTATCAGGCTTGGGCCTTTTTTGAAATTAGGGGTCTTATTAGGACTATTTTATCAAATTTCCAGATTTGCGAACCAAATGTATATAGGACTCCTTAATCCTTTGACGTATTTTTTATTTTATTTTTGTCTTGGCCATATTCTCAATAGTACCTAAACTAAAATTATTGTGGCAAAATTTAGAAGAAATTTAACGAAATAACTCTCATAACAAGGGTTATTCTAAAAAATAACAGGTGAATTAATTTTTATAAAATTGATCTTTTACCCCTAGTGAATGACTAATATACCTCCAAATAAAAATCTCTTCTTTCCCTTCATTTTCTCTCCCCTTATTTCATTTCTCTTCTTTCTCTTCCTAACCGTTGGTATCCTTCTTTCTCTCTTCTTCTCTCCCGACGAACCAAGCCGATCTACGAATCAACGAAGTAACTCTTCTTTAATCGATCGGGGAGTTGCTTCGTTGGTTCGTTGATCGGCTTGGTTCGTTGGGGGAGAAGAAGAGAGAAAGAAGGATACTAACGGTCGGGAAGAAAGAAGAAAAATGAAATGAGGGGAGGGAAAATGGAGGGGAAAAAAATATTTTTATTTGGAGGGTAGGTCTTTTACTAGGGGCAAATGGCCAATTTTGCAAAAATTAATTCGCCTGTTATTTTTTGTTAATAAACCTATTATGAAAGTTATTTCGTGAAATTTTCAAATTTAGTGGATAGTTGAACAAAAATTTTGGTATTACAACTTTGTACTGATAAATTAATTTGAATATATATATATATATCATTAATAGTATAAATAATTAATTAGGGAATAAAAAAAATATTATATAACTCTCCTTTCATGTATTTCATAATAATTTATTAATTAAAATATCATTTATTTTTAATTATTGTTATTTATTTTATCCTTATATATTAATACATTTTAAGTTTTTTTACTAAAAAAAAATTATACCCTTCAAAATCATATCAATCATTATTTTTTTTTAAATAATTAGGTTATTTAAATAACTTGATTCAAAAATAAAAAATATATCACTATTTTGATAATTAAAAATGTTGTGAGTAATTTTATTCTGATTTTTCAATGAAAAAGGTAAAAATAATAATTGAATTTATAAAATTCATTTTTTTACACTTAATTTATAATTTTAAATAATTTTGAGTTACAAATTATATTTTAAATTATTTTAATTCATGTATTGCACATTATTAAAATAAATAATTAATTTAAAAATAATGATAGGTAAATTGTATTCCAAAATAATTAAATTTTAGACTATTTTAAATAAATTCAAAAAATATAAATAAATAAATAGGCTGGATAAGAATTGTATATAGAATTAATATTATTATTATTATTTTATTTTTTTTAGTATGGTTATATGTATAAGAGAGAAATAAAAGATATACCTTTCACTGTTATATATATATATATATATATATATATATATATATATATATATATATATATATATATATATATATATATATATATAAATAAAAAAAGGGACATAGTTATTATATTATTAAAGAGATCCTGAGTCGGATATTATAAAAGAGATACTAAGTCGGCGAAATTCCTGAAATCCCTTTTGTATAACCGCCAGTCAGTTTTTTTTTTTTAAGCGAGGTCATTGAGGTTCTTTTGTGGTGTGAGTCGCAATTTTTAAAGTCGTGATTTATATATATAACAAACATATTTGAAAACAAACATATTTGAAAACAAACAACTTTCAACACATTCAACCGTTTGGAGCATATGAGGTACCAAAATTACCCAGAGATAAAGTCGAGATAAACTCGAGACCATGACTCTTGATGTATAGATCAAATTCTGCCCTAACATTTTTAAAATCGAAATGGGCAAATTTAAATGATGGGGAGACAAAATTTAGGAGAGGAAACGAGATTAACGCGACACATTTGTTGAAAAAATACATCATTTCCTCTATCGTTCTCTCCCCAATTTCCCAATCCTATCCCTCTTTAAATTAATAGTAGTGAGTTAGAATTAAGGGGGCGATTTTTGCTATTAGTTACTGGAGGGATTTCCAAAACTAGAGGGAGAGATGAGAAAACTCTACAGCGTCCAAAAGAGAAACCGTCGTTGTTGAGGGAAGCTTAAACTCGTTTTTTTTGTGATTTCGAGGAAAAAAGAGATAAGCTAGGCTAAAAGGTGGGAGAAATAACACCTAATTTCAAGCAACAAATGTATATCAAACTCTTCTGGCATACTACAAGTACTTAACAAAGCAGTTCTTGACTTAATGTTACATCCAATTAAATATAATAGCAAATGAAGAAAGTTATATTGAAATTGCTTGCCCAGATCAGACATAGAACAACTTTTATGTTTGCTCCATTATTATTATTATTACTCTTACCATGAGCCCTCAGCAGCTGCAGTTGGATTGTGAAAAGATGCAAAATCCCAGAACGTCTTCAGCGCGTATGGAGGAGAAACAGTAACCCCTTCTTCTGTTATCCATGCCATCTGTGTGTTGTGCCAAATATTAGTTAGAAGTATGTAGTATATACAACAATTTTTAACACTCTATATACAATTCTAATACGGTTAGCACCCACACAAGACAAACTCTTACATTCTAGTTGCAAAGAGCAATTCCTCCAAAAAACATGTTTATGATGTTGGGCCAGATAGGTTTAGGGCTAATGATCCTAAGAAAGGTTGATCATGGTTTAGGATACAGGAGAGAGGTTAGGGAATGATGATTATGAAAAGTGGTAATTAACTGTAATATAAATAGATGCATCATTTAGTTTAATTAACTGAAGATTTAGTTGATGATTCTATTCTCTCCTAGGATTTCTTTTTTATCCTAACAGTTAGGTTTTCTTTTTTACAAACCAAGATTTATTCCTGGAGGAAACTAGCCGCCCCTACACTTCAATCAGGGTATTCTTAGTTGAATCAAATATGATACCTTTCGTCTCTTAGGAACTATTATGGTGGATTATAGTTAGGGTTTTTTCTGTTCTTCTCCTCTCATCTAATCTCGTTTCAATGTACAATCAATTCACATCTCATCCAATTCTAGTTATCTTGCATCACTATGCATCAGTGTATTGTCATTATTACCACATACAATTATTTCCATAAACAAATATGTTTTATCATGCCATTGACATGCATACATGATGTACTTCTTAATAGAGTACTGGTATTCCCAGAAATTATAAATGGTAAACAAATAAAATTTGATTGTTGCTAGTGAAATAAGTGAAACAAGTGTACATTGGTAATTTTTCAGACAATACTAAATGTGTAATTTAAAACAAGATGATACCTGAAGCTTGTTGATAGAAGACCTGTCACGATAAAGAAGAACACGCATGCATTTTTCTAGCAACTTCACAGCATCCATAAAACATAAGTTCTCATGCCATTCATCACGGAGAATTGGCCTAGCAAGATGATTCCCAAACCCAGTAGCAAGATGATCATCCGCGTAATGAACGCCTATCATGCTAACCTGTATTTATGTATATATCATCATAAATATACAACAATCCTTGGAATTCTATCAAATTTCAGTGGGTATAGATGGATAAGATTTAAGTTTCATACAGATCCAAGATATTTGTTCCCATTTTTCACTCCCCCTAGTATGAGTGAGTTCCATAGTGGGTTGAACTTGTTACGGCGGTTATACATCATTCGAGTCAAATAGTTGTGAACATCCTTAGGACCAAGTGAGTTCCCATCATCCCACATGTTGTCATATAGGCTACATAAATTAAATGTTCTGGAATCAGCAATATTATTCCCAATTCATAGCTTAAAGTTAAAAACAGAGAATGGACAGAAAATGTTATGGCGCTTCAAAGAGAGTGAGTACATATGACAAGCTAAACTTCAAAAGGATCGATGCTTACATAAGCTCGTCAAGATTGCGTAAGATCTCCTGGAAATCACTGATTTCTCCACTAGCCCC
This sequence comes from Impatiens glandulifera, assembly GCF_907164915.1. Classification (NCBI taxonomy): domain Eukaryota; kingdom Viridiplantae; phylum Streptophyta; class Magnoliopsida; order Ericales; family Balsaminaceae; genus Impatiens; species Impatiens glandulifera. The sequence goes on along the minus strand of NC_061862.1, from coordinate 114,799,533 downwards.
AAGAAGACTATGTTTACCCACAGGCTTCAGCCGCTCAATGCCCTTGTAGCGCAATGTGGAACCATAGGAACCTAAGAACAAAAACTTACAAGAGTTTTAATATATGTGGGTTTGTTTTTCCTTCAGTGTGAATTTTCTTTTCTGCTAAATTATTCCTGTCATTCTGGGGTTTGTTTTGAGGGGGTGTGACCTCATGCCATACTAGGTTTTGGATAAAAATTTCGACTTCTTTTGGAAAAAAGAATCATCTAAGACTAATGTTTACAAAAGCTCCTAATTTGTGGAACCAAAATATGAACCATAATTATCTTTCTCAAAGTCCTTGCCCCTTTTCTCAAAAAACATATAAATCATTCTCCTCAAATACCAAGAATTAGTTCAATGTGAAGATCAAATGGATTGAGGAACTACCTCCCATGTCAGAAGCCATGATTATACCATCCTTATATTTGATGCCAATAACAGATGTACCTGTCACATATGGATACCTGTATAAAAGCTCTTTAATTAGGTACAAACACTGTATCAAAATGCAAAAAAAAAAAAGAATAGAAAATTGAAGCTCAAGCTTGAATTTTAATATAGACAAATTTCTCCTAAACAAACACTAATACTAAACAATTCAGTCACGAACACCGAAAGTAAGGGATGTGAAGGAAAATGGGTAAAGTAAATAACCATGAGAAGAGCCAGCTAATAGTAATTCATTTATGCCAAGACAAAATTGATCTTTGCATCTATGTTAAAAAAGAAGAGAACACATACAATGTTCTCTCTGAATCTTGTTGAGAGATCAATGAACTCCCATGAGCCTGAAAATCTCCTACTGTCTGCCAATAACAAATGAACAAAAGACATAGTACTCTCAGTGTTTGAAGAACAGAGTATTCAAAGAGAGCTGAAAAACAAGATCATATATCTCAACTTACATTCATCTATCTCTTGTGTAGGTTAGAAAGGTATAGGTCTGGATCTGTAGACCATATATAAAAACAGTCGTAAAGATTTCGCGCTAGGATCTCGGAAACGATTCCATAAATTAATCAAAAAAATTTGCAAAAATTACTCTGGTTAAGAATCATATAGAGAAGTGTAGTAGCATAATAAGTTAATTGTACAAGGAATTGGAAAACATAGATGATAGGGAAAATACCAGATAGAGTTTCCGCAGGCTGTAGAGACAGAATGGCGAATGTTTCCGCAGGCTGTAGCATCTGAATCAATTTAAACATGAACAGAGAGCGAGAGAGAGAAAAAAAAAACATATGCTTCTCCCGCAAGAAAATAGAAACGGGGCATTTGACAAGCTCTTGAACTTTAACTTAATATGAAATTAACTACTTTTATTTATTTCTTTTATAAATAAGCCCTTGTAGTTTTAAATTATTTGACTCATCAATTTTAATATGGTTTATTACATCATTTATATTATTGACTCAAATCATTCCTTTTTTTCAATAAAACATACATGTATATAAAACATAAATATTATGTAATTATTTATGAACATCTAATATTAGATTAGATGAATAGTGTTGTATTAAAATGCGTGATTAACTAGGAAAAGTAAAGTTATCTGATAATCTATATATATATAATGCTTAATTTTTAAAGTGTTCGGATTGCCGGGTCGAGAGGTGTGGTTAATTTGGATATATGTGAGAGTAATTGATACTTATGTCGGAATGTGGGTTGACCCGTTCATAAACTTAAAACGGTTAAAAATAAAATTAAAAATACTATAGGTATGGTTCGAACTTGCAACTTAACAAAATAAGTACAACATTTTAACCAATTAGGCTAATAACACTCTATATTTTAAATTCAACCCAAAATTTGATAAACGCGTGACATTTTAACAATATAAGTTCAACTTTTTAACTATCTAATATATATATATATAATGATGCTTAATTTTTAAAGTGTCCGGATTGCTGGGTCGAGAGCCGTGGTTAATTTGGATATATGTGAGAGTAAATTGATACTTAGGTCGGATTGTGGGTTGACCCGCTCATAAACTTAAAATGGTTAAAAATAAAATTAAAAATGCTATAGGTATGGTTCGAACTTGCAACCTAACAAAACAAATACAACTTCTTAACTAACTAGACTAATAACACTTTATATTTTAAATTCAACCCAAAATTTGATAAACGCGTGACATTTTAACCATATAAATTCAACTTTTTAACTATCTAATATATATATATATAATGATGATTAATTTTTAAAGTGTTCGGATTGCCGGGTCGAGAACTTTGGTTAATTTGGATATATGTGAGAGTAAATGGATACTTGGGTCGAATTGTGGGTTGACTCGCCCATAAAAATTTTACCGTAATATTTTTTCACGATTTTTTATATTATTACTCGTGCAAATGCACGGGATACATGCTAGTAATATTAAAAGTACATCAACCAACTCTCGTTAATGTATACTTAAGTGTTCATTTTTCTATATAAAGTTATTGCCTTATAGATGTGATTGATTTATCTTTTAAACTTATATTATTTAAATTGTGAGTAAATATATTTATTGGTAATGTTTGGTACGTGGTACTAGTTATATAGGTATAAATTGTAAAATGTATAAATTGTATGAGGTATTAAGAGTTACAAATTATATAAGTTATAAGTGTTTGGTTAGAAATTTAAAGTATGTATAAATTATATAGGTTTTATTATTTTGTGTTTGGTTGGTGGTATAAAAAAATAGTAAGACGGGTAAAAGATTATTTTATCCTTATATTTATATTAATTATTCTTAATTTTATTTTATTGAATTATTAATTATATTGAAATTAATAAAAATAAAATTAATTTTAAAATTTATATATTTTTATAAATATTTGTATATTTATAATAAATATTAATTGTTTTTATAAAATAAAATAATAATAGTTTTATAAAATAATATTTGAAATTAGAATGAATAATTATAATTAATTTCAAAAATAAATTATATAGATATAAGTTGTAATAATAATAATAATAATAATAATAATAATAATAATAATAATAATAATAATAATAATGTTTAGTTATAGTTTATTATTATTATTATTATTATATTTTAAAATATATTAAAGAAATTGAAATTTTAATAAATTTGTATTTTTAATTAACATTATTTTTTTTAAAATAAGTATTATTTAATTATGTAAAATTATCTCATTTAAATTTTTATTCTTAAAATAATATCATTTTTCCACATTGATAAAATATATATTAAATTAAAAAATCAAATAAAAATATGTAATTACACATTTATTATTATTATTATTTAAATTAGAAAATTAAACACATTTAAATATATAAAAATTTTAGTTATAGTTTATTATTATCATTATTTTCTAAGCTATTATATAGAAATTAAAATTTTCATAATTTTATCAAATTAAAAGGTAAAAAATAAATATTAAAAGTTATAAATGAGATTATACCTCCTTGTAACACATGTGAGTAGATATTATGTTATACCCTCTCTGAGGTATAAATTATACATAATATAACACCGTATACATAAATATTAGTCAACCAAACAAGGAATACAAGGAATGTAATTTACTGTAGATGGTATAAATTATACCTAATATAACACCGTATATTAGGCATAGGCATAGAGTACAACTATGTACACTTTATAATTCCTTTCTTTTTCTTTGAATTTATAATTATCTTTTCATTTCTTTCTTATTATACATCTTATGTTTTAAAGGTGTCGTGAAGTTGTTAACTCTCTTAAAGTATGTTGTCAATCTCTTATACATCATAAATTTTTATACATCATAAATTTTTTATAAGATGTTTACAATACAATGAATTAATTAACTATTTCTCTTTTTAGTTTGAAATTCTACAAGTTCAAGGTAATTTTATTAAATTGGAAATTTGGGATAAATTAATCAATTTCTGAGAAAAATATTGACTAAATATTTTTAAATTATCAATACAATGGGTTAAAAAATTATTATTATTATAGCTAAAACAAAAAAAAAAATATGAACAAAATAATATTAAAATTATTTTTAATGCATTCCTAACGAATAGACTAATTATAAAAATAATAATTAACGGTTTAGTAAAAAGTTAATTAGTTAGTAACTAAAACTACTAATTAACTAATTATAAAAGTGATTAGTTAATTTGATTAATTAGTTAGTTTGGTTAATTAGTTAATATTGAAACTCTTATATAAAGGAGATATGTAATTGTTTGAACTATAACACTTTTAATAATACAATTTTAGTTTACACTTCTCATTTTTCAAGATTTTAACATGGTATCAGAGCTCCAAGGTTAAGAATCTTTAAGAAATTTTACACGGCCTCTGTCGTTGGTCGGAGCCATTGACTGAGGGCTTTATTTCATTGTAGTATTATTAAAGAAGAAGTTGAACAATGATGATGAGGATGTTAAACTAAAGAGAGAAAGATTGTATTGAATTGTTATTTTGGTTACATAGATTATGTCTATTATATATACATTATAATTGACATTTAAAGAAACTAAATAATATAATATTAATATTATCACAATTTATAATATTGTGATAATATATTATATTATACTCAAACATCCCACTCAAACTCACGATGCAACAACAATAAACATTGAGAGTTTGACAGTCAGAAAATGAAAGCGCGGACAATAAGAAGTTATGCATAATTCTTAACCTTCTTTTTCATCCTCCTCTTCTCTCTTCTGCCCAATTCATTGACCATCCACCAAAAAAACAGCTCTTCTTGAATTCAAACCAACCCAAATTAACAACCAAACCAAAACCAATCAAACCAAGTTTCACAAACTCCTCTAAAAAAACCAAACTCAAATCAACAACCCACAACAAGCAAACCAAAACCAATCAAACCAAACCTTACAAACTTAGAGAAAACTCAAATCAAATTCAACTCTCTATTTTCAACAACAGCCAAACCAATCAAACCTTTCAAAAATATAGGGAAACACCAAACCAAATTCAACTCTTATACTCAACAAAACAACCAAAACCAAAGCCAATGAAACAAAGACCAATCAAACCAAGCTTCAAAACTCACTTCTAATTTCCTCTCTTTCAAGACTAATAATAAAATCAACATTCTTCTAAACCAACTAATTCAACCAAATTAACATTCAATTTGTCCAAGTCCCTCCTCACTTAAGAACAAAACAACCAAACTCATTTCTACCAAGCTACCAAAATCCTCAATCCAACTACACAAAAACAAATCCACTCAAATTAAATCTAAAACCCTAAATAAACTGCTTAAGACTATCGAAAAAATAATATTAATAATAAATAATTAGAGCCCTCCATCAATGGTTAAGGTAGCCATTGATGGAGGCAGCGAAGACTATCACTTGATTGACTCAAGAACGATAACAAAATTCTGATACCATGTTAAGTTAAAGAGAGAAAAATTGTATTGAATTTTTATTTTTGATTACATAGATTATGTCTATTATATAGACATTATAATTGACATATAAGGAAACTAAATAATATAATATTAATATTATCACAATTTATAATATTGTGATAATATCTTACAAATATATTATATTATACTCTAACAGATTAAACGATGATCAAGATAAATGTGAAGATCATTATTGATTTGAAGATCAAGATCTTTATAAAAGAATAATCAATATCTACTAGGTTAGTTGCGGAAGATATGTTTCTAAGGTTGTTCAAATGAATCCGGGCTTAATCGAGTAATTTCGGGCATAAACGTGTTTGATCCAAAGTTCAATATTGCCTCTCCCAAAGCTGATCAATTCGTCTACCTCCCTTGTACAATGACTGAGAAACGATTCAAGTTGTTTCGTCCCACCATTGAAGAGCTACTCTTTGGTAACGTGGAGAAATGCAATGACGACTTGGGTTACTGGAGCAAGATTTCAAATGCTGAATTACTAAGAATTGAAGAATGATATACCTGAAAGGTGCTGAAAATGGGATAATGTATGGCTTCTAGAGACAGTTAAATAAAGAACAGAAACTAGCGATGAGATACATTGAAATGTTCTACAATCCCCAATTCAGGTAACTGGCGAAAAAAATAACTCAACAACTGTTGATGCAAAGCCTGATGAACAACCTAAAGAAAACCCTAAACCAAAGCTCTCAGGCAAGCATTATAGATACGATGGATTTAGTGATGACAATGGAATATGAAAGCCATAAAATGGGATTTGGGACACCATATTACCGTAGGCTCCTGCAAGGAATCAGCTAACAGTAGGAGAAGAAACTGAGACTTGGATAAGAGCATATGTCTCTAATGTATCCCTATTTAGGAAGGACTTTGCTCAAAAAATGATGAAGCTATCAAATCTCAAATATTGACCACATCAATGGGTTAGATGAGGACTAACTACTCAAAGGTGAAGTGAAACTTCTTTGTTTTTATCCATTCATTCCTCGTTATTTAGTGATGTTGGAAATTGTAAAGATTTCATCAATCAATTCGTCAAGATGATGAATTAGGTTGTTTTTTGAAGAGGATGACTACAATGTGAAAAAAAAGGCGACATGATTCGTCAAGACCAATAATAATGCTAAATTGGCTTCTTTGAAAAAATATTTGTCGAAGCAAGGACGGTTTTGTCGGATCAAAATGAGATTTTGAAAGTTCTTCAAACCGTGGAGAAAGATTCCCTTGCAATAAAAAAAAATAGGAGCTTGTTGAATTGGGCTTGCTCGGCTGCCTACGATGGGTAACTGAAAAAATGGAGCTTACTTAATTGGGTTTGTTTGGTTATCTAAATTGAATAACTAAAAAAATTGAAGCTTGATGAATTGGGCTTGTTGAAGACAACGGCTGCATGATCGTAGTTTGATATTTCATTGACTTGTTTTGTCAAGGTGAAACTTTGTTTCTACTACGTTTCTCCTTGAAGGGAGGATATAAAATAATAATTAACGGTTTAGTAAACAGTTAATTAGTTAGTAACTAAAACTACTAATTAGTTGTAAAAATGATTAGTTAGTTTGGTTAATTAGTTAGTATTAAAATTAACTTTATATAAATGAAATATGTAATATTTGAACTACAATACTTCCATAATACAATTTCAGTTTATACTTCTCCTCCTTCAAGATTTTAACACTAATAAAGAATGACAAATGACAAAATATGAGTAGTTTGATAGAATTCAGATGCAACGCGCTAGGTGGAGACGCATGTGAACTAGTTTATGAGAAAATAAGAAGCGATTTATATGATACCCCACTAGATTCTAATTTAAATATTATTATTAATATTTCAAATATAACAATTGAATTCAATCATATCTAGAGATTACATTAAGAACCTTCTATTACCACATCTAGTTGAAGTCTTCCTTAACTTTTAAATTCATTTACAACCTTATTAAGTGAACCTTACTTAGGGATGACAACGAATACCTTATCCGTCGGGTGGTGAATTACCCATTCCCGAACACGATTTTTATTTTACTCCAGACCTCGGTCCCGAACCCGATGAGTATCTACATTCGTAACTCCATTCCTGATTTGTTGGGTGCCCGATCCCAAACAGGTACCATATTACTCGGTTAAATTATAAAATTTTAGATGTTGAAAAATAAAAAAATAATTTTAAAACTAATGATATAAAAATAAATAAATAAAATAAAAACATTACTTACTCATATTTATGTTGTAATAGTTGAAAAATATAACAACATTATTGTTATTAGAATTGAAGAAGGAATTAGAAAAAATAATAATGAAAAACTATAAAAAAAAATGATATTATAGATGAAGAATAAGAAGGAAGAAATAACATTTTGTTACTAAAAGATGTGAAGATGAATATTCATGAATGATAATAGTATAATAAATGATATATATTTATTGTAATGATTAATGATAAAGAATTTGAAAAGTAATATATATATATATATATATATATATATTTAATATTAATATAATCTGATATTAGGTTTCGGGTTTGGCACACTCTATATTCCTGACTCCGAACATCGGGTCTCCACAGGTATATGGATACCCATTATCTTCCCTATCCTTAGTAAGTGAAGACTTTCCTTCACTTATAGAAATGTTAGTAGAAAAGGACTATCCAAAATATCCTTAGCTACAAACAAAGTTGGTAGTTTATTTGTAATTTAGATAATTTTAAAATATTGCACTAGAGTGGAGTGACTTCTCTATAGAGGCTCGTTCGCTTACTCTATTAGTTGTTCGTTGTCTATAAATGCAATTTAGATCTTCTGCTACCAAATCCCCTATTCCTCTGTTCCGGATCAATCATAATTCCGTATTAGTATTATATTATTATATCTCATTCGGGTAGAAAAATCCGGAACCCGAAACATCACAGCTTCCTCTTGGGTTAAACTTGAGGAAGCGCATTTGAGTGGAGCTCGATTGCTTCACTTTTATTTATAATGTAAAAGAAAATGAATCAAGAGTAAAAGAGTGAATATTAATTCACTTTCTTTTACATTGTAAAAGGAAGTAAAGCAAGCGCAAGATAGTAAAGATTCATTCACTTCACTTCCTTTTACAATATAAAACTGAAATATTGATGAATAAATTGCAGAATTATACGTCAACTTTACTATCAATGGCCGAAACTGTTTGTACGTCAACTTTTGGATGCATGTTTGCATCCGATGATGAAACCCTATTTGGCTCATCAATCATAGGAGTGGGAGGATCCTCCGTGAGGAATCATGCGAGACTTAAGGTTGTGAGGTAGAAGAATATTTTCTTCTTCCATCTCTTAAAGTTTGAGCTATCAAACTTTTCTGGCATATCCAGATGGTTAGCAAGAACCGACATCCTCATGTTGGAAGTAGGTATTTCGGTAGTCATTTCTGAAACAAACCAGAAACGTGTAAAAATATGAAATAAGTAATATTATGAATGTTTTAAGATTGTTGGTAATCTTATCTCGTAACAATTATACATACATATTATTAATACATCAAAATGATAATAGAATAAACACAATAGATTATTAAATAAAACAAAGAAAAATCTTCTTGTTTGTTCTGAGGCCTGTAAAAATCATAGTTCTCTTAAAATAGTTTCACCGTCTCCCGTTTGTGCTGGAAAGTTTCATCGACGACTATTTCTCAAGGTACAGTGGAACCTGCAATGGTTTAACACACAAAAATTACTACAACAATGAACTAGACAAAAATACATGAATCACAATCACCGGGTTTCAAGAGAACTAGTCGAGTCAAGAACTTGAAGAATGCTCACAAAGAACACTCACAAAGATAAGGAAAGGCTTTTAAAATTTTAGAATAAGAAATGATAAGATAATTTGTAGAAAAGAATTAGAGTGAAGGGATATATACCACTGGAAATTAAACCATAAAATCATTAATTCTTTAACTCAACGACCACTAATTCATCATTCCAATGGTTATCATTACTTGCATTTTTATTATCCTTGCAAGTTACATCCATTAATAAGTATTTTGTAGTTACAATAACAATTAACAATAATTGTTAATTGTCTCATTCAAGTCATTGATGTTAATTGTAACAATTAATAAATTCATTTTCATTTAAATTAAATTTCACAATAATTCACATTGAATTTGGTGTGAATTTTATTTGAATTAAATTTCACCTTAATTCACGTTTAAATTTGGTATGAATTTCATTTGAATTAAATTTCACCAATAATTCACATTTGAATTTGGTGTAAATTTAATTTGGATTAAATTTCATCATTAATTCAAATGAATTTGCTTTGAATTTCACTTGCACAAATATTATTTTTATTTAATTAACAAAATTAGTTTAATTCCAACCGTTCATCTATTCGGTTTCAAGTTATTCAAGTTACTCAATTTGCAAGTTACATCCAGTAATAAGTATTTTATAGTTACAATAACAATTAACAACAACCGTTAATTGTCTCATTTAAGTCATTGATGTTAATTGTAACAATCATTTTTATTTGGATTAAATTTCACAATAATTCACATCGAATTTGGTGTGAATTTTATTTAGATTAAATTTCACCTTAATTCACATTTTAATTTGGTATAAATTTCATTTAAATTAAATTTCACCAATAATTCACATTTGAATTTGGTGTAAATTTAATTTGGATTAAATTTCATCATTAATTCAAATGAATTTGCTTTGAATTTCATTTGCACAATTATTATTTTTATTTAATTAAAAAAATTAGTTTAAATCAACCGATCATCTGTTCGGTTTCGGGTTATTCAAGTTACTCAATTTGAGTTATTTGAATTTTTACTTTTTTTTCAAATAAATTCTAAAACCGAACCGAATATTGAAATTCGAATTTAAGTTATTCGAATTTGGTGAATTTGAATTGATCGAATATTTGGTTTAGACCAAATATTGAACACCTACAAGACCAAATATTGAACACCTACAAAATTGTACTTTTTATTACAATAATTGCACTTACCATTTTTTAAAATTCATTATCAACAAATCATAGGTATTAGAGTTTCATAGATTTGGAAGGACTAGGGACTTACCTAATTTAATATATAATAAAATATATAATTATTTAGTTACATTTAATAAAACGTATGATATATATAATTTAAATTAATAATAAAAATGAAATTCGGTTTCAGTTTTGTTTTCGAGTTGAAAACTTAAAATCTCAACTCGAAAATTAAAACGAAAACTGTATTTGAATTAAAATTGGTTTAAAATTCGATTCAAAACCGAAAATAAAATTCGGTTCAGACTAAATATTGAACACTTCTAGTTATAGCAAATAAAATAAAATTTTTATTTTAAAAAAAATTGTAAGAAAAATAACTCCATCCTACTCAGATTCACTCTTCCAAATTAAATTCATTAAAAGTTTCAATAAACAACTTAAACATAACTTATTTTCAACCACTTTTAGAAATGGCAAAAAAAAATCGATGGAATACATTTAGAGGTCAATTTGTGCATAGACCAACCCACATGTTATGCATTTGGATGAGTAGATAACAACAACAAACAAAAAGTAGTTTGGATATCCAAAATTTTATCATTTAATCATCCTAAAGTCTTTTTAGTTTGATTAATTATTTTGTCTTTTTAGAAGAAAAAAAATATTAAACAAATAAATAAATGAAAGGGACATCATTGAGAAAGAACTATTATATTTTCTTGTCATTTTGAAATATTACACATTGACACTCTAAATAAAATTTATTTACATCCACTTCCTCACATACAAGATCTATTGTTATGAATTTCCAATTGTCATTAAAATGGATCCAAAATTAGAAGTTGGCAATTATCAATTACAGAAACAAAGCCAACAAGTTGGTTTATGACTCTTCTATCATCAACCAGCCTAAATAAAAAGAGTTAGTTGTCTCTCAAAGGATCTTCTTCTACTACTCAATCTGGCAAAGTAACTTCCTCAATGTTACAGATGTTCTTCTTCTCTGCTCAATTTCCTTACCCATCAGTTCCTGGAAACCTGGTTTGCGATTGATTTCATGGGTCCAATGGTACCTGGCTTCTCCCCACATTAGAACTAGAGAACCCGGATTCAAGTAGACGGGATGCTTCTTGCCTTTTAGATCTTCTTCAGATTTGTCCTTAACTTTGGTGAAATGCATTATGCAAGATGATTCCAGGGAAATTATAGCAATACCATCATCAAAACGCATCAAATCAACATGTGCACTTATCCCCTGTGTATCATCAAAAACAACAAACTTGTCATTTCAAGAAGCACCCAAATCCCATGATGAAGATTCTACAAAAAAAAAACTTTATTAGATGAAAGCGCAAACCAACACATCAGCTATACAGCCACACAAATAAATATCAAACTATAGGGTATTAGGGTGATATGCACAATGTAAAAGCGATGAAAAACAGAGGAACGTGATTGTGAAACGCCAAACAAAATATTATCTCACCTCACCTGGTTGGTATACATTCACAATAAGTTGATCAAAAAGGGGTTCTCGCCACATTAAGTTTGGTGGGAAAATATTGCAAGCATCTTCATTGTCTACAGAAGTTGTACATTCCAAAGAGTCAGGTCCATGTTCACTAAAATGCACTGCCTCACTAATTGAATCGGAAAGCTCAGTAGCCCATGTAGGAAGATCACCAAATCTCATCGCCTGCAATTATAGGAAACAAATCAAAAGGATTTTGGAGAATATATGTGTCAAGTTATATGCGTCATGTTATATACTTGTTCCCTTGGTAATAAAGGCATTATACCGAATGTTCAACACTATCACTATGAAATCAAAAGTTGTTTATTAAATGTGATTAAATAAGTACAGCATATGAACCGGGTACGAATGCCATTGTATGAATGCCAATAAATCCCTAGTATCATTCTAACATGTGTCACGTTCCTTTATTGGATCAACTGGTAGTTCCTAATAACTCCCTTAGCATGAAGATGATTCGAACAAATATATCGGTGATTGTTAAGGTTAATGAACACGGTTAGAATTAACATAGTAAGTATGACTATAGTGTTCACTATAAACATCGCAGGAATAATATATCACTGTCCACGATTCATCTATTGCATATCACGGTACGGATAACAACCCACCCAAACCCAAACGCAACCACGACCGATGCCCTATTTTTCAATCCCATTAGCCTGATACCAGATTCCTCACATTTAAATGTTTTTGTAAATTCACATATTTTCATTGTAGTTTGTAGAAATAATTTACACATTGTATTCAAAACTATTTTAAAAATAAATAAACACAATAAAAATAAAAAACTTGGGTTTGGAGGATGGGTTTGCACACTTAAAACCCCAAATTTGATTGGGTGCCTTATTTTTCTCCCCAAACCCGATTTTTATACCCGGACAGCTATTAGCCGAGTATCCACTCGGGCTTATAGTACACATTATCATCCTTAATCCTCAGACTTTTGGTGCTTAAGTATTCTAGTGGATGAATCATGTACTTGGATATTAAGCTAGATAGTAGCTAGAGATGACTACTTATTAGTTGGTGATTAGGTAGGTGCATGAGAAATATACCAAGCATTACAAGTAGCGAATATATGATTCACTACTCCTTGTTGAAGAACAATTATACTGGAACATAGAATAATGTCATAACAATCTTATTTATAAGGAAAGAGTTTCCCAAATTGAAAAATCAAGTAATTAATCCTTAGGGCATGAACAAATACATAGCTTAGCTTGAGTGCGAGTTATCTGTCAATGAAAGTTGAAATTTTTGAGTCAATATTTTTGAAGTAAGTGGAAGTAGAAAGTGAAAGTGATAGGGGCACATATACATGGTTCTGAACTAGTTTGACAGCACCTCAGAGTTAGACTGATGAACTTTTTAATTAATTGGAGGACATGATGAGGTTAGACTGATGAATTTTTAATTAATTGGAGGACATGATGAGTTACTAGGTTTTGCTCATGATCTACATATAATTAAGTGTTAATTATAGACATATGAGTCACTAGAATGATGCAATTCATGGCTCGAGGATTCAGTATGTCCCGATTGTAGTTATGTGTGTGGACAAAAAAGGTGAATCCAAAGATATTTGCATGAGTGTGTTTGGATGCGATTTTGGAATCGGGAAAATATGTTAAGAGAGTTTCAATTGGACTTTGGAATTGAAGAATGCGTGATGGCATACGGTTAATGAGGTAAGCATCGGTGGATATGACATCGCCCAATATATTTTGGGAGCATTTGAGTCGACAAGAAGATATCGAGTTACCTCGAGTAGATGACGGTTTTTGTTTTCGACGACGTCATTTTGTTGGGAATTATCAACGCAAGAGCTTAGATGAATGATACCCTTTGATTTTAGGAAGTCACAGAGATTTGAAGAAATGAATTCACATCCGTTATCGGTTTTGAAGACTTGAATGGAGGATTGTAATTGGTTTTGGATTAAGATGAAGAAGTCTTTGAAAATTTGACAAACTTTAGATCCTTCCTTCATTAAGAAGAGTCAAGTGAGGCGAGTGTGATCGTCGATAAAGATCACAAACCATCATTCCATTCAACACTAAAATGAATGATGTAGTGCATGTCTCGCAACTCAAGTGGCGTGTCGGATAGGAGGTTCCTGCACTAATATTACCTTCTGAAATCAATCAATCATGGCCCACTGAATGACTTGTTGGATGCTAGTATCAATCAATCATGTCACACATGCCTTGTTGGATGCAAGACGAGACAATACCTGGTGAGGGGAAGAATCGACCGGATGAAGACAAATCATTTGGAGGACGAAGGAGATTTTGAAGCTTGATTTCAAAATTTGCAAATCATTTGATTGAAAATTTGATTTCCAACTTATTGAATAACCTCCAAACATGAAAATGCACTCAGTAAAATCACTATCAACATAGCCACACAAAGATAGAGGATTAGTGGTGCTATCTCTAGTATAAATTAAACCTATATTTTATTTGTTGGTCCACTATAAATCTTGGTGTAATTTGTTGTTTGGTTGCTTTACATTTCTTCTTTGCTGGGAAAATTTTGTTTTCCATTGTTTTTGTATTTCTACATTGTTGGTTGATTTGCATTGATTGTTTCTGTTTGCTTTACTTGTGATTTCCCACCATTTTCTTAGCAGGGATTATGCGTGATCATCGTCAGAGGTAACACACTTGGGGTCTGTCGTCCACAGACGAGTAGATCAACCAACTTATTGAGAAGCCTAGAAAATTGTTAGACAAACTTATCCAAGGCTAAGTCAATATTAAGATGTATTCATCAAAACACCTCCTATAATGGATTAAGAATGTCTCAAAAAGATCTAAATGGCATAAAATTAGGTTATTTTTAATATTCAACATTTTGCATTGGATGCATGTTAACCCAATATTGGGTTATTCTTTTATCAAGAAAGCTTTTTAAAAGAAACCATCTGTTTCAAAAACATTAAGAAATCTCTTGTGGGCTCAATTCTGGTAGTCAACCTCTACATTGTAAGGAACCAACGAAACATCATTTTTCTCAAAAATAAAATGCTTAATATCTGACACAATCAATACGCAAAACGAATCAGCATTTTTCTCAAAAACAAATTGCTTAATATCTAATACAATCAATACTTAATGAGATTTTGATTCACCTCCTAACAAAATTATAACAAAAAATTATAATTTGAACCAAATTACCTATTTAAATATAAATAATAGTTTATGAATACAAATTATATAAAATATGTACATACATATATTAAGAACATTTGTTTGAAGAAATTAAATGTTAATCAAAAATAAAATAAAAATAAACATTGTGTTGTCATTGTACTCATAATCTAATAGTATGAACTATGTAGAAAGAGAGTTCACCACCAGTAACATATTTCTATATTAAAATATCTAAAAAAACATGCATATGTTGTCTGTCAGTTAGCCTCTAGGTTTATGTAGATTAAAACTGCACAACCGAACTCGGTTTCAACAAATGAAGAATCGGTATGTTCAGTTGTGTATCACTTGTTTTTTTTATGTTTAGTCGATTTGCTAACACCCCTAAATTTCTAACTCAACTACAGTAAAATGTCAGATACTAAAATTAACTCTTAAATAATTGGAAAATAAACATGTATTAAAAATTTAAAAATAACATTCAAGGATATTCGCGCTTGTAGCACAAAAAACAAAGAGAAGAACACCATGAAATGCAATTGATTCTTTTCCCAAAAAAGAAAGAAAAAAATTTGCAATTGAGTGAAGGATGGTCTGACCTGGTTATGAGAAGCTTCATTAAACCATCCTTCTGCAGTACAAACAAATTTTTTGAATACATATGTGAGGTTCAATATAAAGGAGAAAACAGTACAAGGTCAATCTTCTACAGTATGTAACATGTTTGCATTTTAAAAGAGACAGAATGATGAAGGACAGAGGAAATTACTATCAGAGAATTAAATTGGTTCTTAACCTAATGGTTCTTGTGTTGCAGTTACAAATGGAATATAAAAGTAGCACAAATAACAATTATGAAGTGTCTTTTTTCTTATTTTTGTCGACCATAAGACCTTTGTGTTATCTGAAGTTCTTAATCAGACTTCAGAACCATTTAAATCAATTTCAAGTTAACTCGTACATTTATAAATTTCTTTGGGGAAAAGAAATCTTTCTAGTACTTCATAGACCCATTAGGCCTATGTGATCAATGAGCAGTCACATGAGGTTATTGACGTTTCCGTAGTAATACACACAGTTAAGCTAAGGCATTGATGTTAAGGGAGTAGAGACAGTCTGCAGTTAACTTATATATGAGAATATGTTGTCAACATTGTGATGTTTTCCTAGGAAAGAAAACACAATAGTCCAAATTCCAAAGGCAACCTTCCATAAATCAGGGTTTTGTTTTAGAAGATATGATACTCCACTAAAAATTAATGTCCAAGAAAACGTGGGTGTAGTAAATTTAGTATCTCACTTATAAAGTTCAATTCCGAAGCTGGAAAACAGTAAATGGGTGGGCATTGAAATGTGCAAATTTATTATCTCAATCACTCATATCGTGATCTTTAGATTACAAATAATCAAAAAATACGATTCATCTTCCTTATAATGAGCTCATTTGAAATGGTTTGTAAAACACAGGATATATTTGTAGTTTGAATTTAATCAACAGTAAATGTTTTCTTAGGTCGAGCTTTAGTTTGAATTTGTGAAGCATTAATGTATTCAGTGTTTCAAATTAGGGTTATTTTATATCATCATAAACCATACATACCAATGGAACATCATATTATACCCCATATTAAATTATCCATGGCAATATAAATATAAGAAGACACAAACATTTGGCATGATGAATGGAGTAATAGATATAATCAAGCATTATTATCTTCTTGGATCATACTAGATAGAATTTAGTCTAGCGAATTGACTGCAAATGACCTCGCCCGACTGGATTTTTAACTGACTCACAAGCATGAATGGATGGAGGGAGGGAGAGAGAAATGGTAGTGAAAATACCGTTTTGAATTGCTAGGAGTAGGAAGGATTGCTGCTCTGGAGACAAGAAGTCTCTACAAATCCACAAGCCATTAATGTCTGTAACGGGGTCCCATGTAAGGGTTCTCCTAAAGGTGGACTGGAAAGGATCGTCGTCGTCGTTCGAACCGCTGGGAGGTCGTTGATTCGAATTGGACTCATTTTCAGTGTCGCTCTCCGATGAATCTCCAAAGATGTCCTTAAGAATGGAGGTAATCTCTCTCATCTCTTCGCAAATCAGCTCGGATGTCCACCGGTCAATCACCGATTAGGGGTGAGTAAACGCTAAACTCAACCTATTACATAATTTATATTTATTCAAATTAAATTTACATGACCCATAATTCAACCCATATTATTTATTAACATGGGATGAGTAATCAAATTTTTTTATTTTTTTAATTTAATATGTATTTTAATTATTTAACATATTTTTATCCGTTTCATACGTTTTTGACATTTTAACATGTTTTCCACATTTTCACGTTTTGACACATTTTTAACACGTTTTTGATACGTTTAACACGTTTTTGACAAGTTTAACACGTTTTTTTTAACACATTTAATATGTTTTCACACGTTTAACACATTTTTGACACGTTTAACACGTTTTTTTTTTATGTTTTTGGCATGTTTAAACATTTTTAACATGTTTAACACGTTTTTGACATGTTTGACACGTTTTTCACGATTTAGACACATTTAATACATTTTTTACGTTTTTCACATTTTTGACATGTTTAACACGTTTTTCACATTTTTGGCACATTTAACACGTTTTGACACGTTTAACACGTTTTGACACGTTTAACACATTTTCCATGTTTTTGGCACTTTTTGACACGTTTAACATGTTTTCCACGTTTTTGACACATTTAACACGTTTTTGACACGTTTAACATATTTTCCACGTTTTTGGCACGTTTTGACACGGTTTTCACGTTTTTGACACGATTAATACGCTTTCATACGTTTAACACGTTTTTGACATGTTTAACACGTTTTTGGCACGTTTAACATATTTTTGATGCGTTGAACACGTTTTTCATATTTTTGGCATGTTTAATATGTTTTTAACACGTATAACACGTTTTTCACGATTATGACACATTTAACACATTTTGACACGTTTTTCACGTTTTTGACACGTTTAATACGATTTGACACATTTAACATATTTTTTTTAATATTTTTCACATTCTTGACACGTTTAACACGTTTTTAACATGTTTCACACGTTTTTCACATTTTTGGCACGTTTAACACGTTTTGACACGTTTAATACGTTTTCATACGTGTTCTCACATTTTAAACACATTTAATACGTTTTTCACACGTTTAACATTCTAAAATGTGGGGGGAAAACGTATTAAATGTGTCAAAATGTGTTAAACATATCAAAAACGTGTTTAAACGTGCCAAAAATGTGTTTAAACTTGTCAAAATGTGTTAACGTGAAAAAATATGTTAAACATGTTAAAAATATGTTGAATATGCAAAAACGTGTTAAACATGCCAAAAACGTGAAAAACATGTTAAATGTACCAAAATGTGTTAAATGTACTAAAAATATATTAAATGAGCCAAAAATGTGTTAAACGTGTTCAACATGTCAAAAACATGTTAAACGTGCAAAAAATGTGGAAAACGTATTAACGTGTGAAAAACGTGTCAAATATGTCAAAAAAACGTGTTCAACAATGCCAAAAACGTGAAAACATATTAAACATGTAAAAAAATGTGTTAAACGTGTGAAAAACGTGTTACACATATCAAAAATGTGTTAAACGTGTTAAACGTGCCAAAAACGTGAAAACCATGTTAAACTTATTAAAAACGTGTTAACATGTTAAATATGTCAAAATGTGTTAAACGTGCCAAAAACGTGAAAAACATGTTAAACTTGTCAAAAATGTGTTATACGTATTAAAAATATCAAAAACGTGTTAAATGTGACAAAAATGTAAAAATGTGTTATTAGTGTGAAAATGTGTTAAACATGTCAAAAACGTGTTGTAAGTGTGAAAACGTGTTAAACATGTTAAAAACATGTTAAAAACGTGTTAAACGTGCCAAAAACGTAAAAATGTGTTAAACGTGTGAAAAATGTGTTATTAGTGTGAAAACATGTTAAAAATGTTTAAAACGTGTGAAAAACGTTTTAAACATGTCAAAAACTTGTTCGACTTAAAGTTGGAAGATGATTAGTTTATATTGGATAAATAATATAGAATTAAATTAAATTTATAAAATTTGGGTAATTTAGGTACCCTAACCCAACCCAAATTAAACTCAACCCATACTCAACCCAACTCAAATTAACCAACCCAAATTAATATTTTGGGTTTGTGTTGGGCTGGGTTTAGAAAAACCCAAATTATGCTCACCCCTATCAATGGTCCAATGGCAAGGCTTCTTAGAGCGTTTTGCTTAAAGTTTGTTATTTACTTTTATTTTTAATCATTAATATTTTCTCAAGTAAATTTTCAATCAAATTTAAAAAATTTGTTTAAAATACATTAGATAGGATATTTATTTATACTATTAAATTTGAAATACTTTCTTTAATAGTTTAAAATATTTTTTATTATTTTGATTTTAATATTTGTATTAGTTTTATTAAACTTTTTTCGTCGATGAGTGTGAGCTGATCATAGAGAGATCGAATCTAGTCTTCTTTCGTGACATGACTTTTAAGAAGCACTCGTAAGATAGAGAGTTAATTTCTATCGATTGAACAACCTCTATTTTGTAAACCAATAAGTAAGGCATCTCGTCTGTTGACGTCCTTGTCGTTGTTTTGTAACCTCAAAACGCATACGACAAGTTTTCATGTCAATCCTTGTACGCATGGGTAATTTTCTTAAGAATAATGATCACGTTCTTGTTTGCGGATTCGATGGTTTAATTGGTTTATAGTCGATAGGCGAAGACTTGTGATGTTCAATCTTGAATTCATCGAGGAGCTTGAGAACCTCACCTTGAAAATGTGTCATTTTCGAATATCATAGTGTGTGGGACTCCATATCAGTTAATGATGTTATTCCGAATGAATTTGACTACATGGAATGATTTAAGGACCTTGTACAAAGCTGTATCTACCCATTTTGTGAAATAGTCGATTGGGATTAGGATGAACTCATGATCGTTGGACGCATGATGATGAATTTTATCGATGATATCGATTCTCCAAGTGGAAAATGACCGGTGACGTCATATTATAAAGCATGGAAGTAGGAGTATATTTTAAGTTGGCATAAATCTAGCATCGATGACACTTCTTGACGAAGGTGATGAGTAATGTTCTAGATTTTGTCAATAATATCAAAGTCGAATGATCCTTTTGGATAGTGTCATGTCGTTCATGTGAGGACCACAAGCCCCAGTATTTACTTCGTCCATAAGACGTGTAGATTCAACTTGGTATACACAATTAGGGATGACAACGGGTACCCTACCCGACCTAGAACCCGACGAGTATCTCTATTTCCTTTTCCATTCCCGATTCGTCGGGTACCCTATTACTCAATTTAAGAATTTATAATATTGTAGAGGTGGAAGAAAAGAAACATAATAATTTTAAAATTTGTAATATCGAAATGTTAAAAAAAAATTAAACATTACTTAGAAACATACTTCTTTGTAGATTTTGAAGAAGATTTTGTTGTTGTTGAGTGAAGAAAATTTTGAATGGAGCTTGAAACAAAATTAAAGATTGAATATTAAGATGATGAGTGAGAAATAATATTTTGTTGTAAAGATAAAGTTAAGGTGAAGATTAATGCAAAGAAATATTTTTTGGAAAAATATAAATTTTAAAGTTGGAGTGGAGTGTGGATAAGAGCAAATTAAATGGTGTATTTTTTATTACACTTGTAATGAAGAGGCATTTAAAAAGTTACATTAAGTATTAATAAAAAAATTATTTGTCACATTAATATAGTCTGGTATCGGGTTTGGGTTTCGCATACTTCTCATCCCCAACCCCGTACCTTCTCTCCTTTCCCAATCCCGAACCCAATTTAAAATACCCGAATCCAACTATCGGGTACCTACAGGTATCGGGTATACGAGTATCCATTATTATCCTTATACATAATGATGGGAATAAAGCAGAATAATCACACTTGTCATAATAAATTATTCCTCACTTGATTGGATCTTTAGGAGCGAGAAACAATAAATATAAGAAAATATAAATGAAACAAGAACACAAAGATTTTAACGTGGAAAACCACCTCAAATCAAGGAGTAAAATCTACGAGACTTTTGTCCAAAGGAAACTTCACTATAATCATATGTTAAATACAAAACAAATGAAGATAAGAGTTAAACAAAGAAGAGATCTCATTATCTCTCTACATGTGTATAATAGATGGCTTCAGATGTGTTTTGATAAGACCACTTCCTCTAGTTTTTATAGTAGAACAAGGACAACTCAATAGTCTTTTTTCAATAAGACAACCATGCCCCTATTTAACACAAAAGAACTCTTGAGCTTATGGGATTATGGACTTCTAGACTTCTTAAACAGGCTCGAATTTTTATTACATAGTTGGGAGTCCAAAAAAATTACCCAACAAACTCCCCCATCACAACTATGAAAGGGTTGTTCCACGGTTGAACAAAAAAACTCGAACTTGTCTTTTGTTAGTATTTTGGTCAGCACATCAATGCCATTATCATATTTATGCACTTTCTCTAAAACTAACAACTTTTCATCTAGAACATCAAGTATCCAATGATACCTCACATCAATGTGCTTCGATCTAGAATGAAATGTTGAGTTTTTCTCAAGGTAAATCGCACTTTGACTATCACAAAAAAAAACACGTATTTATCCTACATAAAACCAAGTTGGGATAATAATTTTTTAAACCAAATTAATTATTTACAAGCTTCGGTTGCTATAATAAGTACAGCTTCAACGGTTGACAACGCAACATATTTTTGAAGCCTGGATTGCCAAGCAACAGCTACCCCTACAAAAGTAATCAAATAATCAGAAGTAGATTTTCCTCGAATCAACATCACCTACCATATCAGAGTCGGTATAACCAACTAAATTTAGACTCTCAATTCCAAGGCAAAGTTTTCAAACTTTATGTACCTCAAAGATATGTCAATATCCACTTGACAACTTCCCAATGTTCTTTTCTTGAATTGGAAAGGATCCTATTCACAGTGCCAACGGCATGAGCAATAACTAGTATTGTGTTAACCATGGTATACATAAGACTTCTAACAACATAACCATAAGGAATATTGTTCATATCTTCTTCTCATCATTGTTTGAAGGACAAAGTTTAAAGCTCAATTTAAAATGTGTCGCAATAGGTGTGGAAACATTATTGGCCTTCTCCATGTTGAATCTTTGCAACATTTTTCAATATATCGTTCTTGAGACAACCATAATTTCTTTGTCTTTTTATCACAACTGATTCTAATTCCAAGAATCTGATTCGTTGGTTCAAGATCCTTCATTGCAAATGACTCCCTAAGTCTTATTTCAACTTTTTAATTCACACAGCACTTTCACCAACAATAAACATGTCATCAACATAAAGTAAAAGAATAATGAAGTGATTAAGAGAGAATTTCGCATAAACACACAATTGTCGGAAGTAGTCTTCTTATAGTTGTGTTCCTTCATGAACAACTCAAACTTCTTGTACAACTGTCGTGGTGCTTGTTTCAAGACAAACAAGTTTTTCTTCAATCTACAAACATAATTATCTTTACCCTTGACCTTAAACCCATTATGTTGATTCATGTAAATCACTTCTTATAAATTATTGTGAATAAAAGTCGTATTCCACGTCCATTTGTTCAACTTCCAAGTTAAGACTAGTTGTTAAACTTAAAACAACTCTAATTGAAGTCATTTTAACAATAGGTGAAAATATTTCATCAAAATTAATAACCTTTCTTTGACTAAACTCTTTGACAACTAAATGAGCTTACGGTGTCGTGGAGCTGAAGTATGCGCATCTTGCTTCAGTCTATACACCCACTTAGTCAAAGCTTTCTTCCCTTTTGGTAATTCTACCAACTCAAATGTATGATTGTCATGTAAAGATTTCATCTCATATTGCAAAGCATTAACCCATTCTTCTCTATCAATAGCCTCTTCATATGACTCTAGCTCTCCCCTCCCCCCATCTGTCACCAATGTATATACATTATAAGAATATCTATTTGAAGGTTGTCGATCTCTCGTAGATCATCTAAATGGAATTATAGGTAATTCACCTTGCTCGCTACTATCATTCTCCATGTGAACATCATGTTCACCCTTAGAATCACCCTCTTACCCCCGATTTTCTGTTGAAATAGGTGAACTAGATAAATGAACTTTATCTAAATTTATCAACTCACCTTTTTCCTTCAACTCATCGTCTTTAGCTTGATCACTTTCCTCAATAGTCTAATCTTCAAAAAGATAACATCACGACTTCTAACAAACTTCTTTGCAACTGGATCATACATTTTATAGTCAAACTCATCTTGTCCATAACCCAAGAAGATGCACTCACGGCTCTTCACATCCAACTTTGATCTTTCATCCTTTAGAATGTGAACAAAGCAACTACATCCAAATACTCGTAAGTGATCATAATAAAAATGTTTATTTCTCCATACCTTATTTGGAACATCGCCGTCCAAAGAAACTATAGGACTCAAATTAATAACATGTACCACCGTATGTAATGCTTCAACCCAAAACGTTAGGGGCAACTTGGTTTTTGAAAGAAAGCATTTAATCCTCGCAGTAATTGTCATGTTCATCCTTTACGCAAGGTCATTCAACTCAGGAGTCTTTGGATGTGTCTTCTGGTGTCTAATCTCATATTGTTTGCATTATGCATCAAATGGACCACATTACTCACCACCATTATCACTACAAATGCACTTGATTTTTTTTTTAGTCTCTCTTTCAATAAGAGCATGAAATTCCTTGAATTTTATTAAATCTTCATCTTTAGTTTTCAAAATATAGATCCAAAGCTTCCTAGAAGGATCATCAATAAATGTTATAAAGTAGAGCACCACTAATAGTTCATACTTTTAAAGGTTCACAAACGTCTGAATGCACTAGTTTTAAGAGATCCGACTTTCATGAGGGAGTATTATGCTTGAACGATACTCGAGTTTGCTTTCCCATAAGACAATGAGAATGATTCTCCAAATCTGTCTCACTCAAACCCGAAATAACATTTTCTTAACCAGCAAATTCAACCCATTTTCACTAATGTGACCAAGTCTCCAGTACCATAACTTGGAAGCTTTTTTACTTTATACAACATTCACATTATCATTATTTATCAAAGATTGCATTAAATATAAATTAAAAATTTATCTCCTTGAGATACAACGAAGTTACCTTTCAAAAATTTCCATTTTCCAGAATCAAAAGAGCTTAAGAAACCATCACCATCAAGCTTTCCAGTTGAAATCAAATTCAACCTAATGTCTGGAGCATGTTGAACATCTTTAAGCACCAACTTCGACCCATTTCTAGGTTCTAAGAAAATGTCACCAATACCAATAACATTACTTACGGCATTATTACTCATCTTCAATACTCTAAAATTACCAGAAGTATAAGATTTAAAGTAATCTTTCTTTGGCGTGACATGTATGGTAACTCCTGTGTCAAACACCCAATTTGACTCATCGCATACAAGGTTAATTATATTATCATCGTGAACAATGAAGAGATCATATGTAGTTTTTTGAGACGCGATCTTCACATTCATCTTTCTTTTGTTTAGATCCGTTCACTTATTTTTTTAGCTTGTAACAGTTCTTCTTCATGTGTCCACTTTTACCACAATGGTAATATTAAGTTGACTTGCATTTTTACTTACACTTGTTCTAACTCTAATGTCTCGGCTTATCTTTCTCATCTCTACTATCATGTCTTCCCCAATTTTCAGCAACAAACACATTTGACAGTGATGAAGAGCCTTGCGATTTTTGTCTCAATTCTTCATTCAAGACACCACTTTTGACCATCTCCAATGTTATTGCACCATTAAAACAAGGTTACAAAGAGAAACTTTAAAAGTCTTCCATGAATCAGGAAAAGTAGTCAATAACCAAAGTCCTTAAACATCGTCTTCGAATTTTATTTTAATTCCTGACATCTAATCAAGAACACCCTAAAACTCACTCAATTGATCGGTCATAGAAGCACTATCACTATATCTCAAATGAATAATCTTTCGGAGCAAAAATAATTTGTTACTTCCTGTCTTTGAAGGATACAAATTCACAAGCTTACTCCACAAAGTAGGTGCATTTATCTCATTTTGTATGTGCTTATAAACATTCTATTCAACAAATTGACTAATGAAACCACATACTTGTTCATGCTTAAAAACTCATGTCTCATCAGATTTAGAGATGAATTTCTCACTACCAAAAATTGGTAAATGCAAAGGCTTCACATATAAAAAATCTTTCATTTTACCCTTTTAGATATGATAGTTTGAACCATTCAACAAAATCATTATGTTTGTGTTAATCTCCATAAACCAATCAAAAATAAAAACGCTTAAAAGTAAACTCTAGTACCACTATGATGAAAATAAGGCGGAATAATCACGCTTGTGATAATAAACTATTCTCCACTTGAATGGATCTTTAAGAGCGAGAAACAACAAACATAAAAGAAAATATAAATGAAACAAGAACACCAAGAATTTAACGTGGAAAACTTTCTCAAATCAAGGAGTAAAAAATACAAGACTTTTGTCCAAAAGAAGCTTCGCTATAATCAAATGTTAAATACAAAACAAATAAAGATAAGAGCTAAACACATAAGAAATCTCACTATCTCTCTACAAGTATATAATGGATGACTTTCAGATGTATTTTGATAAGGCCACTTCCTCCAATTTTTATAGAATAATGAGGACAACTCAAGAGTCTTTTCCAATAAGACAGTCATGCCCTATTTAACACAAAAT
The DNA here is from genome assembly GCF_907164915.1 of Impatiens glandulifera. Taxonomy (NCBI): domain Eukaryota; kingdom Viridiplantae; phylum Streptophyta; class Magnoliopsida; order Ericales; family Balsaminaceae; genus Impatiens; species Impatiens glandulifera. Next base: position 114,773,576 of record NC_061862.1, on the reverse strand, counting down.
GACTTTTGGGCTTCTAGGCTTCTAGACTTCTGGACTTCTTAAACAGACTGAGTTTTTTTATTACATAATTGGGAGCTAAAACAAATTACCCAACCCATAAAACATGTTTTGTCCTTTGAATTACGACGATAGAGCATGCCTTCAACCAACCAATAATTGGTGGTGAATTGGCAAAGAGTTCGTCTTTCCTCCTCTCCAAAATGTGACAGTTACTTTCCTTTTTCAATATAATTTTAAATTTGTTCATACCATGGTTTGGTTTGCAACATTAGTGTTGGAAAGCGTTTGCTTCTCATAAACTCGATTGTATCTTTATTGAATCTTGAGAGGCTTGATTTGGTCCCCTTAGGAATCAGCGTCATAGTAGCAAGAATTGCTAGGGCATCAACAAATCTATTATAACTACTTCGAGCACCTTTTTCATACGCTAGTTTGATTCCAACTAGACATGCTTCGTACTTAGTCTCGTTGTTGGTGACAACATAGTCAAGCTTAATAGAGGTAGGATTGTAAGTGTTAGATGGATCGATTATGACAATGTTGATGTCGTATCCTTGTTTTTTAGATGTACCATCAAACATGAGCCTCCATGCATCTAAGTTGATGGACATGATCTCATCGTCTGGAAATGTCATTTCTTTATTGTCGCCTTCTACCTCGATGGGTCGGTCAACTAAGAAGTCAACCATTACACTACCTTTGATATAGTTATAGATAGTGTATGTGATATCGTACTTAGAATTCATCATCATCCATTCAACGATACGTGGTGAGAACAAAGTTCTTTAGAAAAGAAAACTGATTAGATCCAGTGTTAACACTAGCTTAAATAGACGGGCTTGCATATATTGGAACAACCTCACTATTACATAAGCTGGTATCCAATAGACATGCTCCGCGGGAGAATAGTTGAGTTTGTATCATGTCATTCTTTTGTTTATATAGTATATTGCGCCTTCATCATTGTCCTCGTTCTCTTAGATTAACATGCTTCCCATGGTTGAATCAGTTACGGTGAGGTATAGGATCAAGGGAACACTTGGCCTTAGAGGCATGAGAATTAAAGGAGACTATAAATACGCACTTTACCTTCTTGAAGGTGTGTTGACAGGAGTCGTTCCAAACAAATCTATGATCCAAGGAGCTTGAAGAAATGATCACATGTGGTGGTAAGCTTGTTGATGAAGCAACTTATGAATTGAATTTTACCTAATAGCCTTCTAACTTTTCGCTCTTTCTGAGTGTTCGGAAAGACCTTTTCAATTGCAATGACTACTAATCGACATTGGTCAATGATTATTGTCTTTGGGGTACGTCCATTCATACATGTTCACCATGCTTTAAAAAGCCAGATAAATGACTATGAATCATCACTGGACAATATGCCACATCCAAGTAAAATTGATTGTTCATGATGATTAACACTAACAAATGAGCAAATGGCATATCATAGCGGTTTGTCAAATATGTTGTGTCAAATATGATGACATCCGAGAAAGTACTTGTATACAGCCCTAGATCTTCCATCATCCCAAAAGACATTTTTATATGGTTTTCCTCGTTACATCATATACATAAAAAAAATTTAAACATCTACTTTGCATTCGGTAGAAATATTGACATAGCGCTTCGGCCATCACCATTTTCTAACAGCAACCGCCTAGCTTCTGAAATATAGTTTATGTATCTTCTCTCATCAAAAGTCATATTATTATATCCACTAGCTTCAACTACAAGTGATTATATGTTTTTGACAAAGTAATTTTAGCTTCGTCATTTAATCTAATCTTCTACTCGCAATTAGATCTAGAACCTTATGAGATCTTAGATGTCTAAACTTTCCAAGACTCGAGATATGATTATGGTCATGGAAGACACTAGTTATCTCAACAGTACCTTCATTCGGAACTGTAACACTTATCTTAGTTTTATAGTTCGTCTGGATAGAAGGTCTACATTGTAAGATGTTTTCCCTTTGTAGGACATGCACCACTTTTGGCACAAGTGATGGAGGATCACTTTTGTTTGCCATCTAGACTGTTCCTTACTCCTAGCTTAGAAATACCAAAACATTTTGATTGGGCATAGGTGTTTTAAAATTCGTGAAACTCCTTTTTTAAAAAGGAAAAGTCATTCCAATATTAGGGATTTGAACATCGTGTATTGAACTTTGAGATCCATGAAGCTAGAGAATAGAGAGAATCTGTATTAACAAAAAATAATGAAATTTACACAATTTCATCCTGAACATTTCCATGTTCAGGAGGACGAAATGGTTCAGAACATGACCATGTTGGGTACCAATGGTTCCGAACATGATCATGTTCGGGACAAAATGGTCCCAAACATGGTCATGTTCGGGATAAAATGGTCTCAACATGGACATGTTTTAGACCAATTTGTCCCCCAACATGACCATGTTTTGGACCATTTCGTACCCAACATGACCATGTTCTAGATTATTTCGTCCCCAACATGGACATGTGTTGGACCATTTCGGCCCCAACATGGATGTTCGGGACCATTTCGTCCCAAACAGACCAATATTACTATATTTCACATTTTTTATCAGACATTCCACTTCAGTTTTAAAAACAACATTAAATTTTAGAGATTACACTCCACCTTAAAAGAACATTACAGTCATACATTACAGTTTAAGTTAAAAATAACATTATAGTTTAGTTTGGTGGTCGTCTTCTTTGTAGTGGTCTTCTTCGTAGTAGTTGTCTTTTAGGTCGTAGTCTGCTTCGATTGGGTTTCTTATTGAGAGAGAATCTAAAGCTCGTACTTTTGAGCTCTTTTTGATAAGAGAATGCTATGATTTGATCATAGCCTGCTATGATTTGATCATAGTTTGCCTATGATTTGATCAAAACTGAAGAAGAGCGCACGCTTTTATTTTATTTTTTATTATTTGTTTTTCACCGTGGCATATTTTATACACATAACTTACAGGTGGAGGGTCGATGGGAAATCACTTGCTCCAACATCGCTCTTCTAAAATATAACGACCTAATTTATTCGCTAGTATGTTCAATTAATGAACTCGTTTTCATTGTCATTTCCAGGAACATCAATGGTATATAATATATGTATGGTACAATGGTTGTGATTAGGCAGAAACTCTCTTCTTTTTCTTAATTTAAATATGTTTTCATTTATAGATGCATTAAATTAATTAAAAAATATAATAGTAAAGTAAGAAAGTTAATATTTCTCCTATTTTGAATAAAATTTTATATACTAAAATTGCAATAATTCGATAAACTAATTTACCACTTCAAACTATCAAAATTTAGTCTTAATAACAATTGAATCAATTATAAATTTACATGATAATTAGTTTATATTATACATTTTCTAAATTATTTTTACATCTTATTAAATTATAAAATAGTGTGCCCATATAAACAGTCCTAAAAATGTTTCTTAACACTTCAAATATTTATGAATTTATAAATCAATCTTCTAAAAAGTTAAAGCATTTATTGATTTGGTTAATTATTTAAGAAAAAGAAATGGTAATATAAAATTAATGTCTAATGCAGCCTTATATCATAGCATATGTGATAAATCTCATATAAAATTCGGTCAAATTGGAGGGTTTTTCAATTATGTCGGATGAGAAATTAGTTTGTCCATAATATAAATATAATTAGTTTGTTGGTAAATATATATAAATATAAATATATATATATATATAAGTAGTTTTATCGTTACATCATCTGATTACTCTTTAAAATATAGTAAAAGATGTTTGCTAGAAGATTGTGACTAATTAAGATCACAACCAAGATTCAAATATTAAGAAAAATATAACACATTTATGAGAAAATAAATAAATGATAATAGAAAGAGGAGCAAATAAATTATATATATATATATATAAGAAAGCCATAAGAAAAAAATTAAATACATTTTATTAAATTAAAAAATATTGTGCCCATTTAATTTTATATTAGTACTAAATTAATTTTTAACACTTAAAATGTTTATAAACTTATAAATCAATCTTCTAAAAAGTTAAATCATTTATTAATTGGTTGGTTATTTAAGAAAAAAAAATAGCTATATAAAACTAGCCACATTATCCCGTGTGTATGCATAACAATATATACAAAATATTATTTATTTATAAATATTTTTAAAAATATTAATATTAGGAAAATCTAATTAATTAAATCAATTGACCTTCATCTTGTGACTCACATTTTTTTCATATATTTTTTTATCCCCTCGACAAAGCACCCCATCAATCTTAGTCGACCTCATTAATGACACACATCTTATCTCTCGTCAAACTCAACCACTAATCCCCAATTGATCTTATCTTGTAACTCACACTTTTTCATATGTCTTTTATCCCCTCGGCAAACCATTCATTTACCCTAATCTTGTAACTCACACTTTTCATATGTCTTTTATCCATCAATAAAACACTCACCAATCTTAGTCGACCTCTCTTTTACTCTCACTTCAACAAATCAACTTAAAGGTTGAATCTTATATTGTTAAAATGTCTCACGTTCATCAAATTTGGTTCTTATATATATAATGATGCTTAATTTTCAAAGTGTCTGACTTGTCGGATCGGAGTTGGTAGTTAATTTAAATATGTATGTGAGAGTAAATTGACACTTGGGTCCGATTGGTGGGTTTATCCGCTCATAAACTTAAACGGTTAAAAATAAAATTAAAAATGTTATATGTATGTTTCGAATTCACAACCTAACAAAAACAAGTACAACCCTTTAACTAACTATACTAATAAGACTTTATATATTTAATACTAAATTTATGAACGCGGGACATTTTAACAATATAACTAACTTTTTAACTAATTAATCTATATTATATATAATGATGCTTAATTTTCAAAGTGTCTGAATTGTCGGGTCGAGAACTGTGGTTAATTTGAATATGTATGTGAGAGTAAATAGATACTTGGGTCGGATTGTGGGTTGACCCACCCATATATTATTTTAATTATTTAAATAATTTAATAGTATGTTTTGATTAAGTTTGAAATAAATAAAAATCTAAATATATTTTTAAAATATCATCTAACATTTTAGAGATACATTGTTCAAAACTCATATCTAAATAAATATGATAACAAAATCTTTGGGGCATGACTTTAATGAGAAAATTAACAAAAATATTAAATTGTGCAACATTGTTTGTGACCTACACAATAATCCAAAAGGTTATATGATAAGAATTTGTTTAATATTTATTTCCCTATCTCACTGTTTTTAAAATTATTTCACAAATTTATTAAATATTTAATTATTTACAGTATTATAAATTAATTATTTAATTTAAAAGAGTGAACTAAAAACAAGTTTAGCAATATACTCACAATCTTTTGGATTAAAAATGATATTCTAATATAACGTGTCAATTCATTAATTTATTTTAATTCTCCTAAAATAGTTTTATTAAAATATTTATAAAAGTTAGAACTATAAATGTTTGCATTATTGAAAAATAATTTTGACCAGAAATTCATTTTTTCAAGAATCAAATAGCCCGAAAACTTTTCTTACTCGTAATTTTGGATTCATAATTTGTACCCTAACAGGAGAAAGTTTTGCATTTAATCTTACTATTTCATTTGTTATAATGAAAATTTAATTTATTGAAGGCTGTATCACAAGGTCAATTATTTTATTTAAACTATTTAAATTACGTATTATTATAAATATAAATAAAACCAAACCCTCAAAAACATCAGATTGAACAAAACATCTCAGAACATAACTCTATGCATGTTTCTACTATCAAGCATTTTGATAATCATGTACATTTGTATTTTATATAATAATAAAAAAAAGGACTAGTTGAATAATGATTCAATTTGAAAACACTTCTAATTTATCTATTCAAATAATTTCATGTCTTTCAATAGGGTCATTTAGGGGTGAGCAAATGGGTAAAACCAATCCGTTTTATCCGATCCGTATTAAATCCAAACTAAGTTTATCCAATCCGTAATCTAAACTATTTTAATAATTAATACAAACGGATACGGATTGGATTAAAAATAGTTTGGATAATTCAAACTAAAAAATAAATATTTATATATATTAGCTTGAAATTAGTCAACATTTTTTTTTCTAATTTTTTTTTATTTTTTTAAATTTTTTAATTTTTTTTTTAAATTCAATTTTTATTATTATTAAATTGAATCTGAAAAAAAAATAATAATAATATAATAAATAAAAATAAATATAAATATAATATAAATATAAATATAATATAAATATAAATATAAATATCTTTGTTTGGATAATCCTAATCCAATCTGATTTAATTCGATCGGATCTCAGTCCTAATCCGAAATATCCAATCCGAATTAGTATTGACTATTCAGATTGGATTTCGAATTAAACCACCCAATACTCAACACCTATCCTAGGGCATCTCAGGAATGGATAAGCAACAGCTGAACCTTAAGTCTATAACTTTAATAAACATGTAAATTTTCATTTTTTTGCATAAATATGTTATCATTTACCAAAACTTAAGCTACATGATCAACAACTTGTACAAATCATAACTTCTAACATAACAAATTGTATCAAACCTGAAATATAATCCAATCAATAGAAACCACTAATACAAAAGTATAGCATCAAATAGTAATTATTGCTACTATAATAATAATAATAAAAATCCTAACTCTGTTCTCTCATGTATATCAACTAGCATACAACCAAATTAGTAACATTCAATCAAAGAAAAGAGGTTTAACCTGATCTCACCTACTCCTCACAAGCTAAATGGGTGCTGCACAAGTAGTCCTAAAATGCCCAGTTTGGTTGCAACGACTACAATGCACCACTCGCTTCACTCTTCCCCGGTCCTCCGCCCGCACCCTCTTCTTCCTCGGCCTCCAAGGAGGCCTAAGTGATTTCGGCGGGTAACGAAAACCTCAATGCATTATTAGCATTCCATTTCTCCTCCAAAGGTCGGCTCCCTCCAAAGTGTCTTTATCCGGAATAGATGGATCGTTTGCGAATACGTCTTCCTATAAGTCGCCACTGTGAAAACAACTCTCTGTAAACCTAGGCACATTTGCCTGCACGAAAGAAGAGCCGCAACCGCATGAGCACAGGGCAAACCATAAAGTTCCCATCCCCGACATAGACAGCATCGGTTCGTATATCCACTATGTGAGTTTCCCTCGTGGATATTACTTCGAACTCGGCCTCGTTCGCTCTCAGCACTTGGTACGTTTCGCGCCCGATCGAGGGCTCGGCTACGCGTCTCTCCGCTGTCGGGACAGAGGATCGAGGTCCACGTGCATGCTCGTTTCATCGTCGCTCGTTGAACCAAGTCATGAGTGTCTCCGGATACACTCCGTCATTTGGATGATCGGAGGCCAGAAGCTTCTAGAAGCCAGGTGTTGAGCGATTCAATTATGTTCGCTGTTAGATGTCCGAATCTCGTTCCCTTCGAATAAGCACTAGCCCATAGCCGGGCGGGATACGTTTGATCCAATAAGCTGCATCGGGCGAGGGACGTCATTAATCTCGCCATTTTCACAGTGCGTATTCCCTAATGGTGAGGGAATAGGCGAGTTCCCATAGGAGGTTGACAAGCATTGTGTGTTAAACTCCTTACGGAAGCTCTCAGTTAAGTGACGCATGCAGAAACCATGGAATGCAGTTGGGAAATTCGCCTCCACACGTCGATAATGCCCTTTTGGCCTATCCGACAAAATGGTTAGTCTTGGCATGTTCTCTGTGTTGACCTCGAGCAAGTTGTGAAGCTCGGACAGGAACCACATCCAATTTTCTTCGGTTTCTTCATCAACAACCCCAAGGCCAAAGGGAATAAAGCACCGTCTCCATCGAATCCCGTAGCAAGGAGCAACGTACCTAAGTATTTACTCTTAGATACGTTCTATCCAGACCAATTAAAGGACGACAGGCGTTAAGAAATCAGAATATAGAGGCTTGAAATGACACAAAAAGCCTTGAAAGGATGTTATCAGTTGGACTCGAGTAAACAGAAGCAATGCTCCCGGGATTGGTTCGCTTTAACTTGCTCACAAATATTGGGGAAGCAGACGCATATCCCTCTTCGAACGATCCCCTCATGGCTGCCATGATTCGCTCCTTCCCTCGCCAGGCTGCTTGTAAGACAATGTGATTCGTGCATTACGATGAATCTCTTCAGAGTACTCCCTTCGGTTTGTAATTAGGGTTTTCCCTCTGAGGCGTTGCTCTACAGAGTTTTGCCACCCATTGAACCGAGGCTTGTTGATGGCCAAGATGACCTATTCATCCACACGTGTGGGAATCATGGATCGTCCTTATAGTGAAGGTAGGTACACCCGAAGCTTTGCAGCATGTATACGCCACGGCATCCTTCACTAGAGCATTTAGCTGTGACGAGTTTTGTCTGATTTTACTGTTTGTATTTCGAAGTGAAGGGCGATAGCTGTGTCTCTCAGTGCCCTTCGACAACTTCTCACGTCTGGGAATTCTTGGCCAACTTGCAGTTCATAGCTTGAGCTTGAAGCAAGCATGCGTTGTTGGAGAATAGGCGATATAACAAGGTGGTTTTCGTCGTTATCCATCTCATTAACGAGTTCAATCCCCATTTCATTGTTGTGATCCAAAGCCAGTTCATCAATATTTTCGTCAAGTTCTTGGGTGTCTGAAATAACCAATTCATTGTTCTCAACTATCGCTAACTCATGGCCATGTGAATGAAGAACCACTTCATGACTTTGACTTTCAGGCTTCCTGTCCACAGACCCATTTTCATGTTCATGTTCATAGCCATGACCATCATCACCCTGCCCTAAATCCATATCATGATCAACTACCTGACCCAAGTCCAATTCTTGATCGTGATCCTGCCCTAGTTCCAATTCATTGTTCTGGCCAAGAACCAGATTGTGATTATGAGCTAAATCTAGCTGCTGGTGGTTTTGTTGCAGATGAATTTTGTCGAGCATCAAATCACGGTTAGCCATGTAAGCAAAAATACTAGAACAAGTCCTCACTCAGTTCAAGTTTCCACCTATCAAACACTTGCTGAAAGAACCCCTGTTGCAAAGGTTTTATAAAACATCTGAGTCCTACAACCCCATTTAACATCTCCATGATAACAGTAAACAAAATGTATAACAATTAACAATCAACCTATAAATTTAGCAATTTCAGTTACTCTTCATAACATATCAGAACACAAAAAATACATACCTAGTCATGGTCAAGAGAATCTAATAAACATCAATTTCTTCATAAACAGCTCCAATGATCATCGTCTGAACTTAAATTGACTAACAAGAACAATAAACAATAAACACAATCAACAATCACCACTTATAATAATTCAGTCTTAACTAGAAAACTAGAATTATGAACCTTACGTCCTTGGGAACCCTAGAAGCTCCGATCAGCCAACAGCGTGGATCACAGAGAAAGAATCCACAATCTTAAGCACGGCAAAGAAGCTTAAAGGGGAGAGAAATTGGCGGGTAATTCAGTTGGTTTATGGGATATAGAGAGAGAAGGGAAGGGAGGGGCGAAGGGTAATCGGAAAGAGAGAAGAGAGTCTCGAGGGCAGAGATGGAGAATGAGAATTACAGGGGTAAAGGGAAGAGGCGTCGTCAGGGATGAGATGGGAATTGTAAGGAGAAGGTAAGGAGAGAGACGTGGGTATTTAGGTCAAAATTGGCCCAATATCTCCTTCTTTATTTCTATTTTACGATTTTGCCCCTCTTTTATTATATATTTTCTTCTAATGCTTCCAACCCCTGTTCCTGTCCTTTCCATTCTACGGTTTCTTATAATATTTATTATATTATATTATTAAAAAATTGAAAACTTTTGATAAAAATCAGTTTATCATAAGAGAAAATTTAAATATGATTATGATAAAAAAAATATATTTTGATTTCCATTCACATGTAAAATTTGTTTAGTATCTTAATTATGATTAAGAATGACTCAATTATTATTTTTCTTATTTTTAGTTAACCATTATTAAATTATATATTTTTTCTGCTAACGTAATAACATTGGCAGTAAAAAAACTTAATTTTATACTTAATCATCAAATTTTATTTTCTCAACTTAAATTTATAGTATAAAAAATTTCGAACCAATTTAAAATTGTTTAAAATAATAATAAAAGTTTACATCATGATGCATCAACTTGGGTAGGCACTCGCAATACTTTAATCATTCAATTGAACCTTAAGATTGGTGTCATTCGATCGGGTTATGTTTAAACTTAATACACAAGGTCGAAACTAAGTTTGGAGCACTACAACTCTCGGAATGAATTTTTGAGTGAAGAGTGGTAAGTTTTTGAATTTTATAATGATGATTTTGCCTTATTTCAAATGTCGTAGAGTTCATAATCTCCATTGAAAATCGGTCTAAAAGGAATTGTAGAGGATCATCTTAACTTTCCAACCCAAAAGAATGGTGGGATGTAATGAGTCGAGCTTCTTGTGAGCAACTCGTGAACCGCTCGGTCAAAGTTCGATTCAAAAGTTCGGTCAAAATCGAATTCGAGTCAGCTCGTTTAAGATTTGAGCCGAGTTCGAGTTTAGGTAAGACTCGCTTGATGGCTCGTCGAGCTTTTTCAAGCCTAATCATATAATTTTTTT